>NC_090892.1:4731757-4741757 GCF_036669925.1 Montipora capricornis
AACGTCAAAAGATGGTGTCGATATTGCATAGCCACCCCTCTATCCAGCAGTAAAAGATTACAGTGAGATTCAAACCTCACTTTTCTTGTTTGTCTGGTAATGCCGACTCTTGCTAGCTGAATATTCCTGTGTCAACTCAAATGTAAAAGCCAATAAAATGTTGTCGGTAATGTGCATGTGATAAGTTCGAAGATAAGTGGTGTCTTTGAGAACCCCCCTACCCCAAAGGTGGGTCCTGTTCGATTATAGTAGTTTTGACCGGTTCCCTAAGGAATGGAGTTCTTGACATGTGATGAAAGCGACGATTAATACAACAAATAACTGTGAGAATCTTTAGTGCACACTGGTACATAGCACGTTGCCACTAATACAAACTTTGATATCTAGGAAAGCCAATGAAGTTTCCGAAATTTCCCAGGTGTATTTAAGAGCCGTATGAAAAGAATTGAAGTAGTAGCCTCCTTCGCATGTGTTTTTAGGGTTGGGGAGGGATGAACCAAGCCTAAAAACCGAAGCAGTCGTTTGATACACGACTTCCCTGAAAACCGCTGCGGGGGAGGCTAATCTAAAATCAGAGTTGTATAGTTTATAATGGTTTACCCTTTATAATTCATTAATTAAAGAATAAACTACAACAGAGACGAAATAATGAACTTACATGATAGTCAAGCGTTGTTATAAACGAATGCAAGTGGTTCGTCAAAGAAACCGTATTTCACTTCCACTTTCACTTTACGATAATAGGTCTAGTATAGGGCAAGTTTTCTTATAAACGTTCTTGTTTCCCAAACGCGGGCTTCAGCTGAGCTGTGACTAGGTTAATTTGTACTACGAAGTGACATTTGAATCAAAACGGTGTTGAATCTCGCAGTCTCTTTTGGCCGTTTGTGGTTTCCTGCTTTTGCGACCCAACAAAATTCTTGGGATTGTTACCCTACGTTGACACACATATCGTTGCTTCTTACGTAACGTTGCTTACCTTTGTTACTGCTAGACGTTTTTAAAATTCCAACATTAGAGAGATAAAGCATCGCGTTAGCGTGAATGGGCTGCTGCTTGATGGACGCATGAAAATGAGTGATGATTAAAACGATATGTTTGGCGCGTTTCGAAGCAGCAAGGATAATAAAATTAATGTTTAAAATAGCATTTCAGCAAATATTTGACAATTGTGATGTGAATCTCTGTAAGAACAAAGGATTTCTAACTTATATTCTATGTATTCCTATTTCGGAATAGGGTCAATCGAACGCACCCTTTAATAAATGGCCCAAGTCAAAGAATTTTTATGTCGGACTACAAGTAGTTTCTATTGGAGTAACTTTGCAACACAGTGGCGCTTGCCGAAATTGCATGCTTCTTTGTTGGTTACTATTTCAAGCTCGCTCGTTTCCGGTCCTCCCATCGGCACCCTAAAAAAAGTTTTGACTTTATGTTTGCACCAGATTTGCAATTAATTGACCGGATGTCAGTTATCTCCTAAGCTTTATGTTTTTGTGATAGGTGTCGGAAATAAGTTAAACATTTTACGTCATTGATTTCTCCAGTCTCACTCGGAAAGTGACGGCACTTCCTATTTTAGACTGTGCAACGATCTGTCAAAGAGGTGAAGAAAAGAACATTGCAGACTTCTAGCCAAATTTTGCTGTTTTTGAACACAGCTGGTTCTTCCGATAGTGAGAAGATCCACGGAAATGCTGTTTGTAAAATGTTAAATCTGTTTTCATCGGAAAAGAAACGATCCTAATCATGGAAATCCGCTTCAGGACGATCACGCTGCTTGTACTTGGTTTTTCAACAGTCGTGCTTGGCTCAATTTTTTTGCAAAATCAAACCGAACTTGGAGACTCAAGTAAGTAAATAGATCGACTGATATGTCGCCTTCTAAAAGGAGAACATGGTGAGGCTTTTTTACCTTGTAAGAAGATAAACGTATGCATTTGGCGGAGTAGTGAACGTGCCCTCAATTAAGCCAGGGCGGAAAGAGCTTATTAGTTTCTCAACTCTACTTGCTAACAAATGGACCTTCAACGAAATGTACAAAAGTTGTGGTTTTCATGATTCACTTAAAGTGGGCACACAGATAGCCTTGAAGCGCAACTTTATCAGATTTTATCTGTGTGGGACTTTCTCGCTTAAAAGTAGTTTTCATCGTCTTTGTTTGTCGATAACCTTGGCTTCACAAGAGGTCACGTAGACGACGACATGTTAAAGAGATTACAACTATTACTTCTTTTTGCGCTGTTCAGATAAATATATCAATTTGAGTGCAAAGTAGTGGGAGACTGGAGTCTACTTGCTTTGTTAAGTCTTCTAAAAAATCATTGTTTTCTTACCCTTCACGCACCTTTCACGCACCTTCACGCACTGTCTTTCTTTATTTGTAACATGAAATGCAAAACAAGTCGCTGCCAGGAGCACAGCATATTATCTCCAAAAGGCCATTCTGACTCCAAAGAATAGTTTATGTATGCCTTCAGTGCCAGTGACTTAAAAAAACTAGTAGAAATAAATTCCTCAAGTGTATTTGTTTTAGAAAATTTAAATTTTCAGCTAAAATCACCCTTTTCAATAAACACATTAAATAAAATCATGAAACAAACCAATAATGTTATTTGCTCAGGCCTGACAGGTGCGAATTAACCCCTTAGTTTAAAAATTGAAAATTGGGATGGACATCTTCCCCCCTTGGTTAAAGATTGAAGATTTGCCAAATTTTCAAATAACTGGGCTGTAATATGGCTTACTGCTTTCTTACAAGGAAATATATTTATTAATGTTACTGTAACAGTTATTGGTGAATTTTGCATGGCAGGCGCTTGAACAGGAAGGGAAAGGGAGAACCGGTGGGAGAACTAGCAGGGTGCCCTAATTGCTCATAAGATTCTTAACCCATTGACTCCCAGGGGTTCCCCATTGACGAGTAAAATCATCTGGCGTTAGACACAGTAAAATACTAAGTATGGGCAGTTCAGGCCGGCTTGGTAGTCAAAGTGTTATTAATTAAAGAAGGGGGGACTTAACTTTTGCTATTTTTTTGTAACAGAAAGCAAGGAAGAAGTGAATCCTCATTTTATCATTGAACCAAACAATGAATATCTGCTGCCTGATTCCCGGGCACATTTATACTGCGAAGCAAAGCTCGTGTCCAATCTTGAATTTAACTGCAGTGGAGGGCTGGTTCCTGAAATGGTGCTACAAAATAAAGATGAAAATAATGTGACACTGATCTTTGCTGATGTCTCCTCTGCCATGTTCAAAGCCAGAGACCTTGATAGGGTGTCCTGTGTATGTCTGGCTACTGACTACAAGGGCTTGGTTGTAAAAAGTCAGATAGCACTGATTGGATTAGCATGTAAGTGGTAAAATGTCTAACTTGGTCTAACTCGGTGTTGTTTTTACTACATTGTCCATGGGCATCAGAATAGTAAGTGACTAGTCATTGAAAGGCGGCAAGGGACAGGTGCTCAGATTTTCCTGGTCTTGTCCACAGAGGCCACAATCCTTTTAGACAGCACTAAGGTTAATGATCAGTCGTTAGTTCAAAACCAGGAAATCTGGAAATTAATGGGCTTTTGATTCTTCTATACAGAACAAAAAACCTACTGAATGAACCCAACCCAGGCCATCCCATATATATTTTATATTCCCCTGCCTCCTTTTCTCCAAATGACCTTTCTGGTAAGGTGGTTTCCAAGAGTATTTGCGAATACCCTCACCACAGGGCATGAGTTAAAAAAGGAAGCCTAGTTTAATTTCTGTTAAAGTTTCCTTTGTAAAAAATTACCAGTATGGGTACCGATATAATAAGGCCTATTTTTTGGGTGTCAATTTTTGAATTATGGCCATTTCCATAGCAACACCACTGCAAATGACAGGCAGATATAATTTTATTTCTTGCCTAAATTCCTTGATATTTATACTTTCCTTTGGTGAATTTTTTTTATTCTTTGCGGCATTATGGAAATGGTATAATTGTATTGCCAGACATTTTGAATTGGTAAAAAGTTAAGGTCATTCAGATGGTTTTCCCAACATTCTGTAATTTGTAATTTTTCTAAATGTATTTGATTACCGGTAGCTCTGACAAATTTTAACAAATTTAGGGTATTTGATAGGAACTGTATGCAGTTAGAACTGAGCCAATTAAGAAAACAAAAATTATGGAAGGGAACGCCAGAAAAGTAGCTGTCATTTATCAGAAAAACCTGTGTGATTCAGGCTTCGCTTGCCACACTGATGTCCAGCTTGTGCATGGCCCTAAAACTTTAGGGAGCCTCCTTAATTGCATCAGCCCTCCCCTTCCTCTAATAATTGACTACCATATTCCCTAAGATCACAGCTGCTGTGATCACATTGTATCATGTCACATTGTATGTGATATATCATTCTCAAATTGACACCAATCTCCTAATAACTGGCCTTCTACTAAGTGCAAACTGTGATTTTTGAATAGCGCGGTGTTTTTACATACATTGATAGCAAAATAAAGTAATGGCCTTTTGGCCTCTTTGGCTTAGATTGGGATTGGTGACAGGCATCATTGGAAGCACATGTGATAGTGATGTCTCCAAAGTTGAAGAGATGACTTTTTTCCAATTGTGATACTCAGAAAAAAAACCCGAGTGTTCCTCTGCAGGAGTTCAACATACGAACTTCCTATAACTGATTCCTACTGCAGGAACTGTACCACTGGAGAGACTCATGAGAGATACACTATTAATTTAGGTTCAGGTGATGCAATAGTAATATTAGGGAGCTTAAGGACAGTGCCTACTATTAAATTCAAAGATATTTTAGCCTGGTTTATGATTATGAAGGAAATGAAGATCTTAACAAGTGTTATTGAAATCCCAAAAGAAAGCTGGGGGTATCCACGCATTTTCCAACGATAATTCATGAATAATATTTGTAAAAAGCTCTAAAATACAAAGCAGTGTATGGTGTTATTTCTCAAATTGAAGCTTAATTATCTCTCAAAAATGCATGGCTACCCCCAGTTTTCTTTTTGGATACCAAGAGTACTATTTTCTTACTAAGATCTACTTTCTGCAGTTAGTTTTAAACTGCACAAAAATATCCCTGTATCAGTAAGCATCACCGATAGAAAACCCTAGTATCTCAAGATGCACAAAACGTGTGCGCAATAACAATAGTAGACACCGTCCTAAAGCACGCACGTTTTTTGAGACCCGAACGGCAACCGGAAGAGAACATTTTGCATGTCAGGACAGTGGTGTCTTCCAGATTTTTATACCAATCGTTTTTAATGGAGAAAAGATACTTAGCAATGTAAATGTGGTTGTGTGAAGACAAGTAAAAGGGCAAACAGCTCAGTACTGGTTGCCGTCCGCAGTTCAAAAATGCACATGCTTAAGCTCCCTATTATCTACTGCCATTCTACTGGGTTGAAGAAGTTTATTGAAGTGATCTCTCTTCTTGCACGATAAGGAACAGGTAAAAAATGTTATTTTTAAATTTGGTCTTTCATTTGTGAATTCTGGATTTTAGATCTAAACAAGGACTTCATAATTTTGCCGTCAGCTAAGGTTAGAGTTGCTAAAAACTCCATAGCTGCCTTGAGATGCCAACCTCCCACAGGTTTACCAATTCCAAATGTTTCCTGGGAGAAAGATGGTCTACCTGTGGTGCCACTCGCAGATGGAAGAGTTCAGGAGGCCAAACAAGGAAATCTTTCCATACTTCTCATAAGAAAGGCAAAAACATCAGATGTGGGCGATTATCGCTGTGTTGTGTCAAATTCTGTTGGGACAAGGAGGAGTGCCGTGATCAAGGTCACTGTGTATGGTAAGGGCAATTGAGGAAATTTTTAATGTAGAATTTCATCATTTAGTCAGAGAGCATTAAAGTACAATACATTTTTATTAGTTTTTTTTACATTCCTTTATTGATGGAAAGATAAACATCGCTTGTTACAGTGAGGACACTCGAACCATGAACACTTGATATTTTTTTGTACATTTTTTTAGTGACTATAGAATGTGGGCTCGTCCTTTTGACAAGAGTATTTAATGTTTTTACACTTACAAAATGCTATACTTGTAACACTATACATCATAAGAAGAGCCTTTATTTCTTCCTCCCCCAAAAAAACAATGTACACAAAAATGTCAAGTGTTCACGGTTTAAGTGTCCTTACTGTAAAGTGAGAAGCACAACCGCAAAACTTGTTTTGATTTTTTACAATAATTATAGTGGATGGTGGGTGGTCTGATTGGAGGGAATTCTCACCATGTTCTGCAACCAAATGCGGTAATGGCACCAGAATGTTGAAGCGATCATGTACTAACCCAGATCCAGAAAATAATGGGAAGTTTTGCTCTGGACGAAGTTTTAAATTTGAGAAATGTCAGGACATATGTCAAGGTGAGATGCTTGATGGCTGTCTTCATAGTTTGTTGGTACTGTACTTGGATCTTATTTTAAAATCCAGACACTTTTTAAAGTCCTCCTTACCTGACAAATCCACTTCAGTCTTAACTTAGACTATTGAAATATTTTGAAAGAAACATCTGAGCCCCTTAGAACTGGGCATTACTAAACCACCAAACACCAAAACAGCGAAACAAAGTCCCGAAACACCATGTGTGACCCCACCCTACATTGAATACTAACCAACAAAGGTTGAACTTGAGTTATTGCTCCTAATTCATTGAGATTAAGATTAAAGGATTCAGATTAAGACTGAGATTAGGCTCAAATCCAACTTTTGTAGGTTAGTATGTAATGTATGGTGGGGTCATACATGGTGTTTTGGTGCTTCGTTTCGCTGTTTTGTTGTTTAGTAACGTTCGTCCCTTAGAACTCAACTGAAAATTCTCCTTTACTATACTGCCTTAAAGTGGTACTATGATTTTTGGATTTGGATTTTTGGATTTGGACTTTTAAAACTATGTTAACTAAAAACTGAGTGACCCAAGTTTTAGCCTTAATTTCAAAAAGACACTTGTTTTATGTAACTAGAATTTTCCTATTTAATGGTCTGCCTTTACTAATTTTAAAATCTTGAGTGAGCTGGATCGAGGAGAAAAGGACGTGAAAGACTCACCAGTATTTTTAGTATTTTACTAGTAACAACATGTCTTCTCGGGGGGCTATTTACCTAAGACATCTACCATGGCACTATAATGATATACGGTACCAAAACAATATCGTACTATATAACAATGAGTACTATTAGAGCTACATATTACACAAAGTTAACTTGAATCTCATGGAAGACAAAACGCAGCTCAGTTGACACAATACCGCGCTGTGTTACTGCACTACCACACGTACGCATTGCATGCCTATTTCAGTAGTGTTGCTTTCACGGCAGTCTGTACTTTCTTGTCATTTCATTTTTCAAGTAATGGGACCTTGGTAAAGTGAAGTGTACATGCATACATACATATATGCCAATGTAATATAATAAATGAAACAAGACAACAGAACAACAATAATAATTACTTGGATCTCCAGATCTCAACAATGGCCCTAAACATTGGGCCACACAGACTGCTTCCTCATTGGTATCAGATGTCATTATTTTTGTTTTGTATAATGATCTTACTTTTTCAATATTGTGTGTTTAACGCAAAATAATGCTGATCCTTAGATCACACCATTTACAATAATAATATTATATCTACGTTAAATTTCATTCTAGACTTGGAAATAATGTGCCCCAATGACACAAAAGTAATTCTCAACCGCTCAGACACTGTTTGGGGAAACATCTCATGGAGTCAACCAGTGGTCATCAATAGAAAGAATGGAACACAAGTTTTTATTGATGTGAAGCCATCATGGGCCATACCACCTGTTGTTCTTCGAACCATGAAAAGCACTGTCATAACGTATATTGCAAAACATGAGTATGGCCAGACTGTGAATTGTTCATTCAACATTGCCTTACTGAATGACACATGTGAGTTCTGATGTATGTTTTTTTGGTAATAACTGCTAATAACTGCTAATAATAATAATAATATTTTTTCCAAAAGGGAATCTTAAATGGCAACTCTGGAGAATAGAAAAGAGAATATAATAGAAAAGAAAATAGAAAATAGATAATAGATGAAAGGAAATAGATAAGAGAATAGTCCTCTTTCATAATGTTTTAATGCTAATAAGCCTTTCTAGACTTACTACAAACAAAAGCAGATTTGTTTCAAAATGAGGGGCAGTAGGTCAAATTAAGGTAAATACAAAAAAATGTAAAGTAGGTAATGTCATTTATGAAAGTGCTCTATTCTCAAGTTGGCCCCTTTTCTCCAATAGTTGCTCATTTTTTCAGTGTTTTCAGTGTGAGGTCAGAGATTTGAGGGGTAATTTGATTTCTCAAGGCCTTTTGTTAACATTGATCGAAGCAAATGTTCATTCTGACTTTGGAACCTGTCTCAGTTTACCACTTATCGTGTTTGAATTTGTCTTGGCCATTTTCTGTCTGCCTATTATGTTTTGTTCAGTACCATAGCAATAATTATGCCTTTGTCTTTACATCCCTTGAACCAATTGACTCTTAAACAGAACGTAAAATCGTCTGGCATTAGACAGAGTAAAATCTATCAAGTGTCACTTCTAGGAGTCAAAGTTTCAAAGGATACTTGCATGCTTATGAAGCAAGAATTGTGACTTAATGTGAATTCAGTAACTGAATGAACCCATTTTAAGAGGGAATACATTGTAACATTTTTGTCCAAATGTCTTTCACATCTTCCAGCAAGTGCATGTTCAAGCAAAGGCTGTACAGTTTTAAAGGCACCAACTGCAACTGCCAAAATTCCAACTTCAGATGCAAAAAGGGGTGAGATAATTATGTGTTTAGTACACCTGCTTGCAATGTTCAGCAAAATCCCAAGAGATCAATCTGTTGGACTTCTATGCCACATGTCACCTTTCAGTGTGTTGGAACATGATTTTACTAGTGATACTGGTGCATTAACTGAAAGATTGCTTTACTGTCTTGGCAATAAAGCAATTTTAAAGAAGACAAACAAACCTTTTGATTGCCTTGTGGTCTGCAGTATAAGAAGAAAACCTTGTGCACTGCAGTATATAATGAAAAACTGTCGCTAGACATCCATAGGACTAATAAACTGCAAGATCTTGATCTTCAGTATGTTTATGAAGTTATCACTTTCAGTATGACTATGAAGCTCCCATTTTCAGACAGTCTTTTATTTCCAGGTCTCATTGTAGTAACAGTATTATCTGTTGCTGGGATGACTTTGGCTTTGTCCGTTTTGGTCTTTGTTTCGAGATTACACCATAAGAAATCAAGAACCCTTGAAGCCTCTGAATTGGAATTTCTAGGCACAGTTTCCTGTGGCAAGTATAGTACCGGTAATTATTCTGGTGTAACATCTTGTATTAAGTTTTCTACATTTAAACATTTATTCCTCATGCACAAGATAGTCAAAGAATCAAAATAATGGAGTACTTGGAGCATATTTGTAGGGGGAATCATGAGCATTTCTAGTAGCTTGTGGCACACTTTTGTTCCTTTTTTCCTTTTTTTTTTTAAGCTGTTTTTATCAGTGCGGTGGATGATTCATCGGTTTCAAATCAATAAGTACTGACAGCCGATGAAAAGTGTCAGCTACTTCACCAAGAGAAGTTCAGGGTACCTTTACCCTAAATTGAAGTACCATAACTAAAGACAGGTCCTTTCAATCCACGACAATGACAACATGAAGTCATCTAAACATGATAAACAATTTTGCTAAACTGAAATGTGGCATTTGGCGGCATCCTTAAAAAATGGCGTGCAACCAGACACGCCTGGAGAAGTGGCCCCTTCTTGATACTGGTAGCCTGCGAGCAGGCTCTTGACCGCAACTTAGACATAGCCTTCTCGCAGGCTATGATACAGTTCATTACTCTACTCAAACCCCAGGGTGGCTACTCCCTATAATGGCTTATACAGGGAGGCTGCGCCCGAAAATGGTACCTTTTTTTATGCTTACGAAAGGATAGGGATTTCATGAGTGGAAGT
>NC_090892.1:4746757-4749717 GCF_036669925.1 Montipora capricornis
GGCACAAGTGGAAATTCGTTACAAGATACCACAGCCAATGTTTTGCTTGGAGCAGTGGCGGCTAGTCCGCTTGAAATGGCCCGCACATCGTCAGGCTACTTTTCGTTCGGGTTTGAGCCTTTACCAGCAGTGGACTCGCTGACTCAAAGAATACGCAGCGAACTAATAATTTCTCTTGATCCACCACACCCTAAGGCGGATTGGAGAACTTTGGCTGAAGATCTCGGCTTTAAAATGAGGTACATCCGGTACCTGGAAAGCCTAAAACCACCTGCGTCACCAACTGATACCTTGCTCAATTTATTAGAGGCTCGGAAATTTCCACTCTGTGAGCTGGCGAAAAGACTTCACGGCATGGGTCGAGAAGATGCAGCTGCCCTTTTGGAGGCACAGTTGGTGTTGAGAGAAACAGAAGTTTGATGGAACAAGATGTTAACGCGTGCGTCCGTGAAGGGTGCTACTGGAAGTCACGAATGGTAAATGGAGAGGATTAAATGGGCCCGCGGAGCAGAGTTAATGAAACGTGTTACCCGTCAGTTGCGAATATACGTAGAAACGTTTGCGATTGGCCAAATAAGTTACCACAGGCTACCCCGTCGTAGTGCGCTGAGCACGCAACATCAGTCAGTTAGTCAGTCAATCAATCAAGCAAGCAACCAACCAATCACAGTGATCGGGGTAGTTGCAGTTAAATAGCTGATGTGGTTTTGTTACAAAATGAACGAAAGCTGTGTGAATTTTTACACAAAAACGAATAGACATTGCTGAATCAACGTGTGGACAATATATTTGTTACCCAAAGGTTACTTAAACCATAGTCAGTAGTTGCTTAAACTGTCACATTCGCTGTCACTTTTTTGTCTGTGTCTATTTTTCTCAAATTTACTTTGGATGGAATTTTGAGGCTTTTTCATTGAAGATTATGCTTTTTGAGTCAATCAAAAAATGAAGGAAATTTTAACGAAACTTGAGCAATTTACAATATTACAACGACTCACTCGTAACTTTTTTTTCATTTTCATAAATAAGCAACGTAATAAAACAATAAGCAATACAAATCATCGTGGTCAATCCGGTTTCAGTGTCAGGCAAAATAACTCCTAAGACGGATTCCATTTAACAGAACTGACCGGCCAGACCGGGCATTTCGAAGGAATAACTCTACAACACCTTCAAATTTCGATGATGATATATTCTCCTCCAGAAGAATGCGACGGATATCATGCAAGTGTTCCTTCAAATTGTTGCATTTTCTTTGCAAACTGATGGAACTGGCCGGCTAGTTCTGACAAAAGAAAAGCCCTCTGTGTACTGTAGGACGTTGTCAGTTCTTGCCTTCGGTTTAGTTATTGGAACTCTGTGTAACTTCGTTAATATTTCTGATATAAAAGCGGTACTGCTGAATGACATTTATAAACTTAAGACGCGCCAAGAATTTGGATTTTTGAAGCAATACTGACGCAAATGTTGTAAGCGACTTATTCAATGACATCGACTTACGGATTATGTTTGATATTCAAGCGCTCAGATTCGAAAGAAAAGTTCGTGTAAATTTGAATTCCATTGATTATTTATACTACCTTTACTTCGAGCAATTTTAATGGAGCTGAATTTGTTGTAAGCATAATTATTCAACGAAGTTTCTGTACGTGTTCTCTCTTGTGGCATCTTCGCCACAGTTAGATTTAATTTATCATCATATGTCTTACAGCCCGGGAGAGTAATTAAAAGACACCCAAGACTGATGGTGTGACATTTTGATTATTCGCGGGAGTTGCTGTTGTTGTTGTTTGCCTATCCTTCCCCAATGCATGTTGTAATTCGCGCGCCCTTTGTTTTTCTCTATGAAGAAAATCAGTGACAGGGGCGTAGCTAGCCATTTTTGGTTTGTAAGCCTGTTCCAAACTTTATGATTTCGTAGAAGTCAGAGGAGTAAAAAAATGACTTATTAACAGATGTAAAGTCATTTTTTTCGTGAATTTTATCGTAACCCTGAATGGCTTTACCAAAAAGGGAACCATGTTTTTTAATGTCATCATACCTCAGTGATTCCTTCAATATCAACGCGATTTCCATGACAGAAAGACGTTTTTCGTGAATTCATTGCAACTCTGGGTGGCTGTAAAACAAAATCACTGGTACATTTTGGCTCTCTTCAAATGTTGTTTTCGAAGAGTTAGTCCTAAGCATTCTCATTGCCTCACTTTTAATGAAACCATTTTTTGACGTCTGGGGGTTGCCAGGAGTTGGAGTGTGTATATTGAAAGGTTTCAGTTGGCTTGTAGTGAGTTTTAACGTTCAGGATGGATTCGTTTTTTGATGGAAGAGAGTGATTTCGTTCTCAGTATGATATGACGGCCGTAAATTTGATGGTAGGGTGGAATGGTCTACCTCTGTTTTATGACTGTTCTAAAAGGGAAAAAATATCATCAATATCTCTTTTCTGTATATTTTTTTTTTTTGGTATCACTTTTTTGTATTAACTTTTTTTCAATATCTCGCCATGAAAATATTAGCAAAAGAGACTGCCGTTTTTGTCCCCATGGCGCTTCCACGTGTTTGGAGATAGTTATCCGCATTGGACTGGAACGAGTTTTCGTTTTGGATCCACAGTATCAGGGACTTCTTATGCAACAACCAAGGACAGAGAAAAATCTCTGACCCGGGTGGGAATCGAATCCTTGAGTGTTGCATAAGAAGTTCCTGATGCTGTGCATCAGCGAAGGTTCTTCATCCATCACATGCACACAGTAGCGATGGCCTCACTTGAGTTCTTTCCATATATACATACACACGCTACTTAGGACAACACGCACTTGCGATAATATAATCGTAAAAACGTTAGGAATCAATAATAGTATTATAACCATAAATCACAGAATTTTTGATATATTGATGAAAACTGGAAAACGGCTTGATTTTCAATGTATCCATAAATGAGGAAATTCTCTCGGTTGGTA
>NC_090892.1:4752986-4767986 GCF_036669925.1 Montipora capricornis
TTAAATTAAGCGGATTGTGTATATTGTTTCTCTGCAGAGCATCCCGCTTTTCAACACATATGGGATGTATTGACCGCATGCCCAGTTGTAACTGCAGTGGTTCACTATGGCAGATGAGTTCGTTTCTCAGAGTTCCGAACACCCGCTACGTTTGAAGTCAAAGCAGAAGTGTCAAGATGGAGATGAACAAGAAGTCGTTGTGTCGACGGCTATCAAACACAGGCGGTCTTCAGTCAGTGTAAGTTTTTTTTCGATCATTCTGTCAGACTAAGGTGTGGTTTTCAACTAGAGACGCATGTGCTTTTGGTGCACCGTCGCTAGTAAAACTCCATGCTTAAGGTGAGTTCTCTAGTATTTGCACTGCACATACTGTTTCTCAGCGGCATTGCCAACATTTTCAAAATGGCGACCTTTCGTGGCGGGAAAGCTCTTCGTGCGGGGAAGCTCACTGAAAGAAGAATCGACCGTTTTAAGGAGCGCAGGTCAGTAAAGAGCACAACGGAAAACGTATTTTAGACGCTCACAAAAGAAAGTCGAGTGACAGCCTTGCTGATACTGGTGTCATTTCAGTCACGAGAGTGAAAGTGGAAAACCGCGCTATCGGGGGGAGGCGTGTTGGTCGAGCTCGGTTTCCTTTCTAAAGGGCTTGCTGATGGTCAGAATTATTGTAGAAGTCCTCCGCACTGGTTATACTTTTTGAAAAGAAAGATTGTAGTCTGGAGCAAGTTATCTCTCCCGAACTTGCTTGGTGACTTTTTTGTTTTTTACATCTCGAGTTACCATAACAGTAGGGAAAAAGCGTGAAAAGTTTAAGGAATATATTACGACAACTTCTTTACTAAGGAATCATCTTAAGTGATATATTAATGATCGACTGATAGAATGAATGGGTTTTTGACTATTGACCTGACAAAGTGATAGGTATATCTGACTGTAGTAGTGTAACTTGAAAGCTGACGGACTCGGAAGCAGTAACCTGATCATCCGAAACGTAGATTGACTGTTACAATCACTCACATCAGTAATCTCAAGGACAATTAATTTTGTTTTTCTTATTTGTTTCTTATGTATATTATTTTATTGTTCTGTATTGTTTCAGGAGCAATCGACATCAAAAAACAAAGCTACCGAGCAAACTTGTACGTGCACAGTATCCGGAAACATGTTTAAGGGCACAAGTGGAAATTCGTTACAAGACACCACAGCCAATGTTTTGCTTGGAGCAGTGGCGGCTAGTCCGCTTGAAATGGCCACACATCGTCAGGCTACTTTTCGTTCGGGTTTGAGCCTTTACCAGCAGTGGACTCGCTGACTCAAAGAATACGCAGCGAACTAATAATTTCTCTTGATCCACACACCTAAGGCGGATTGGAGAACTTTGGCTGAAGATCTCGGCTTTAAAAATGAGGTACATTCCGGTACCTGGAAAGCCTAAAACCACCTGCGTCACCAACTGATACCTTGCTCAATTTATTAGAGGCTCGGAAATTTTCACTCTGTGAGCTGGCGAAAAGACTTCACGGCATGGGTCGAGAAGATGCAGCTGCCCTTTTGGAGGCACAGTTGGTGTGAGAGAAACAGAAGTTTGATGGAACAAGATGTTAACGCGTGCGTCCGTGAAGGGTGCTACTGGAAGTCACGAATGGTAAATGGTGAGGATTAAATCGGCCCGCGGAGCAGAGTTAATTGAAACGTGTTACCCGTCAGTTGCGAATATACATAGAAAAGTTTGTGATTGACCAAATAAGTTACCACAGGCTACCCCGTCTTAGTGCACTGAGCACTCAAAATCAGTCAATTAGTCAGTCAATCAGTCAATCAATCAAGCAAGCAACCAACCAATCACAGTGATCGGGGTAGTCGCAGTTAAATAGCTGATGTGGTTTTGTTACAAAATGAACGAAAGCTGTGTGAATTTTTACACAAAAACGAATAGACATTGCTGAATCAACGTGTGGGCAATATATTGGTTACCCAAAGGTTACTTAAACCATAGTTAGTAGTGATCAGTAGTTGCTTAAACTGTCACATTCGCTGCCACTTTTTTGTCTGTGTCTATTTTTCCTCAAATTTACTTTGGATGGAATTTTGAGGCTTTTGCATTGAAGATTATGCTTTTTGAGTCAATCAAAAAATGAAGGAAATTTTAACGAAACTTGAGCAATTTACAATATTACAACACTCACTCGTAACTTTTTTTTCATTTTCATAAATAAGCAACATAATAAAACAATAAGCAATACAAATCATCGTGGTCAATCCGGTTTCAGTGTCAGGCAAAATAACTCCTAAGACGGATTCCATTTAACAGAACTGACCAGCCAGACCGGGCATTTCGAAGGAATAACTCTACAACACCTTCAATTTTCGATGATGATATATTCTCCTCCAGAAGAATGCGACGGATATCATGCAAGTGTTCCATTCAAATTGTTGCATTTCTTTGCAAACTGATGGAACTGGCCGGCTAGTTCTGACAAAAGAGAAGCCCTCTGTGTACTGTAGGACGTTGTCAGTTCTTGCCTTCGGTTTAGTTTATTGGAACTCTGTGTAACTTCGTTAATATTTCTGATATAAAAGCGGTACTGCTGAATGACATTTATAAACTTAAGACACGCCAAGAATTTGGATTTTTGAAGCAATACTGACGCAAATGTTGTAAGCGACTTATTCAATGACATCGATTTACGGATTAGTTTGATATTCAAGCGCTCAGATTCGAAAGAAAAGTTCGTGTAAATTTGAATTCCATTGATTATTTATACTACCTTTACTTCGAGCAATTTTAACGGAGCTGAATTTGTTGTAAGCATAATTATTCAACGAAGTTTCTGTACGTGTTCTCTCTTGTGGCATCTTCGCCACAGTTAGATTTAATTTATCATCATATGTCTTACAGCCCGGGAGAGTAATTAAAAGACACCCAAGACTGATGGTGTGACATTTTGATTATTCGCGGGAGTTGCTGTTGTTGTTGTTTGCCTATCCTTCCCCAATGCATGTTGTAATTCGCGCGCCCTTTGTTTTTCTCTATGAAGAAAATCAGTGACAGGGGCGTAGCTAGCCATTTTTGGTTTGTAAGCCTGTTCCAAACTTTATGATTTCGTAGAAGTCAGAGGAGTAAAAAAATGACTTATTAACAGATGTAAAGTCATTTTTTTCGTGAATTTTATCGTAACCCTGAATGGCTTTACCAAAAAGGGAACCATGTTTTTTAATGTCATCATACCTCAGTGATTCCTTCAATATCAACGCGATTTCCATGACAGAAAGACGTTTTTCGTGAATTCATTGCAACTCTGGGTGGCTGTAAAACAAAATCACTGGTGCATTTTGGCTCTCTGCAAATGTTGTTTTCGAAGAGTTAGTCCTAAGCATTCTCATTGCCTCACTTTAATGAAACCGTTTTTTGACGTCTGGGGGTTGCCAGGAGTTGGAGTGTGTATATTGAAAGGTTTCAGTTGGCTTGTAGTTTTAACGTTCAGAATGGATTCGTTTTTTGATCGAAGAAAGTGATTTCGTTCTCAGTATGATATGACGGCCGTAAATTTGATGGTAGGGTGGAATGGTCTACCTCTGTTTTATGACTGTTCTAAAAGGGAAAAAATATCATCAATATCTCTTTTCTATATATTTTTTCTTTGGTATCACTTTTTTGTATTAACTTTTTTTCAATATTTCGCCATGAAAATATTAGCAAAAGAGACTGCCGTTTTTGTCCTCATGGTGCTTCCACGTGTTTGGAGATAGTTATCCGCATTGGACTGGAACGAGTTTTCGTTTTGGATCCACAGCATCAGGGACTTCTTATGCAACAACCAAGGACAGAGAAAAATCTCTGACCCGGGTGGGAATCGAATCCTTGAGTGTTGCATAAGAAGTTCCTGATGCTGTGCATCAGCGAAGGTTCTTCATCCATCACATGCACACAGTAGCGATGGCCTCACTTGAGTTCTTTCCAGATATACATACACACGCTACTTAATACAACACGCACTTGCGATAATATAATCGTAAAAACGTTAGGAATCAATAATAGTTATAACCATAAATCACAGAATTTTTGATATATTGATGAAAACTGGAAAACGGCTTGATTTTCAATGTATCCATAAATGAGGAAATTCTCTCGGTTGGTAATAATGGAGGGCCATTATGAAAACTACTGGGTGACCAGTAATCAATGTCTTTACCCTCGTTAAATAAAGTTATTTCTTTCTTCTTCTTTCTTAATGTCCAAAAGTTTTTAAGCCCGGGCTTACTGGCTTAAAGGCTGCTACGCCCTGAGTGATTAACTTTGAAAAAAGTGCTGTGTCTCGAGTTCCTAACAATTTTCACTTGTATTTTTGTCGTTGTTGTTGAAGATAGAGGTCGTGCTGGTGCATTTAGCACTTGTGATGGTGGAGGTGGTGGTTGAAGTCTACAGGAACTTGAGCAACTTTGCATATTTAAGCCTGGTTTACAATGCGACATAAGCGTGAAGCATAAGCATAAAAAAAAGGAATTGTTTCCATAAGACCGAGGTGTCAGCCATTTCAGTGATGCCAGCGGATATTTAATTAAGTTAATAGTGCCTGAGATGGCGTCCGATGGTGCTGTTTTTACGAGAATCTTGCTGGGGCGGTTCGCAATTATCGCTGCCTTTACGACAAATCGTCAGTTGAAGTAGTTGCAGTTCCCGTACCAAATTATGAAAGTACCCTTTTTTCTTTCCTCTTTTGGGAAATTTTCCTTGCCCAATACATAGGACCTCTTTCTGTTTTCTCGTTCTCTGACTTGTCGCTACGTGTAATTACTTCGAGTTTTGATTGGGTTACTGGATTGTCTCCGTCCTTTTTGATTGGCCAAAGTAATTACTTTGGTTTTGGTTTTACGACACTCATTTGAGAACCGCAAAAACTGCTCTATTAGAGGATGGAAAGCAATTGGCCCTTGCAGCTAGCGATCACATGGTACAAAAACCGCCATACTGGAGAGCACATTGCGCACTGGGACATCTAAAACAAAGAAAATTTATATTAAGTTGCTTTGTCCCAATGCGCGTTTTGATTGATGATATGTGGTAAGGTAATTTTGTTACTCAAACTGCCAGTACAGATAGTATTTCTTGTTTCTTACACGATTGCCTACGAAGTTATGACAGCTCTAAATGGCCGATCTATTAAAATGTCGAGACAAAAAACATGCACCGTTTTGCAGGGTCCGTTTAAGTAATTCACGTTTCCAACAAAAGAAATGACCATCCGCTTAATGACTTGGATAGAAGTGTCCAGATCTGCGACGCGACGGTAACGAAAACGTCATTTAAAATTGCAAGTTCAGGTTTATTAATCTTTTTCGTCGTTATGTCGGCTTGTCTAACTTCCAAAAACTAGTGTACCTCCCCAGGAACTGAATTAGGAGGTGCGGTATTGAATCTACGACAGAAAATTCAAATTCGCTGCCTTTTGTTCACGTTCTCCGTAAAACTTGAGAATTCGTCATTTCACGTCGTAGATTTGCCGAAAACGTGAAAGAAATGTACAAAAATGAAAAATGCACGTGCACAGCGTGCAAAGCTATTGTTTTTGCTCATTAAATATGCAAATATTTTTTGTGACGTTTTCGTTGCCGTCGCGTCATAGATCTTAACTCCCTAATTATTCCATGAGCGCGCGTTGGATATGAGATGGTAAATAGCCAACGAGGCGGGTAGCGCCAAGTTGGCTATAACCAGTCTCATATCCAACTAAATGTTTAATTTAATTCCTTAAACTCCACAAGTTTGGAAGTACGAAATACGAGTGGAAAAAGCGAGAAAATCCAAGTGAAATCGAAAAAAACTTGATTAAGATGCGATGTTGTAATACCTTGTGGTCAGACAGACGCAGGCTCATCACAAAAACATTTCTTGCCTTTCGCGTACTTCTAAACGTCGATTGATCCAAACTTTCCACTAAAAGGTTTTTGTTTCGCTTTCTGGCGAAAAAAAATTTAGCTTAGCAACGCTTAGCGCAATCAATTGCCATATAGAGCGGTTTTCAAATGAGTGTCGTAAAACCAAAACCAAAGTACTTTGGCCAATAAAAAAGGGCGGATACAATCCAGTAAACCAATCAAAACTCGAAGTAATTACACGTAGCCGACACAAAGCGCAGGAAAATGTGCAGGCGCGAGCTACGATTGGTTTTGGTTTCACTTCTGATTGTTTGAAAAAGTGGCGCGAGAACTTTGAACCAAACACTGAGTGAGCTAATAAAAAACCAAAGTAATTCTCTAATTACTTTCGGCACTCAATTGAAAACCACTCTAAGGTCAAACTAAGGCATATGAGCTGATGACCAAGATTGAGTGAACCAATCAGAGCACGAGACCGAGGTTGAATTTTCATAAATACAGGTATTCTTTACAGCATATGTGGGAGAAAAAAAATGGGGCTGTCAACTTTATGGAGGGGGGTCCGCATAACACAGCTTTGACTGTACAACAATTATAACTAAAAGCCGATTTTCACAGGGGGCGCGTGGTTACAATTAAATGATAAAATCTAATAAAGCTCCTCGCAAGTATATATTTGCAGTTTGTTAACATTTGGTATGCTTCCTATAAATTCCATTACTAAATGGATTTTGACATTCTCTAACGTACAAAACATGGATAAAAGTCAGATAAAAACGTGTGCATTAATTTTATTATTAAAGATTGGAAGGGTTTCAGATTCATGAAATATAGCAGGTAGCCAGTTCCAAAGTTTTGCTCCATGATAGCAAAAACGTCTTTTCAAGTTAGATATTCAGTTTTAGATAGTAAGGTACGAGGTGGAGGTACCCCGAAGATTATTATGAGTTGTATCATTCTTACTCAAGAGGCGTCGCCACGCGATCCTCTCTCGATTCTGTGATTCTCTCCGATAACGTGCTAACGCTCGACCGAAACGTTAGCTGTCCATTATCCCTACTTAATTCAGTTATCAACTCATCACTCTTATGCAACCAAAGTTTCTACCACTCCACCTTTTTGAGATAAAAACTAGCGATAAAATTCTACGACGTTTCGATCTCGCTGAGATCATTTTCAAGTTAAAAAAAAAATGAATAAAACTTTGAATATTCATTTTTTTTTAAACTTGAAAATGGTCTCAGCGAGATCGAAACGTCGTAGAATTTCATCGCTAGTTTTTATCTTAAAATGTGTTTCGAAGAAACTACTTATTCGCACTCCACCTTTTCCCTGAAAAAATCCAGTTGCTAAAAATAAAGTGAGGTTGTTTTTCAGAAGAGCTTTCGTTCATGCGCAAACTTCCTGATCCTTCAAGTTGAAGCACAAAAACACTTTTCTCCCTTTTTTGCAAGATGTAGTCCACCTAATAATCCGTTCCTGCCAAGTCAGTGTATGGTTCAAAAATGTCAAATTGCCGCATGTCGCAAGTTATGGTCAGGAAGATGCCAAGATATAGTTACAATACAAAGGTTGATTCTTGCTGATGCTGATTAAAGTATTAAAATATCATTTTCTAAAATTCTCATTTCACTTTTAGTGCTATATTACACAATGCGTAATACATTCTTAAGGTGGCTCAAACCAGTTTCAACACTTGAAAGAAACTTTCTTATAAGAAGGATTGACACTACAACACTTTATCACTTAACAGGAATGTTATGGTACCATATCAAACACCAATTACCGCTGAAAAAGATTCGGTCAGTTTTGTGACGTAAAAAGTTACCGTGACAACGGGAAAGCCTTGCAAAAACACCCCATAGTCTGTGGAGTTGATTCAGAGCCACCTTAAACAATTGAAAATTTAAGGTAGCTCTGAATCCGCTCCACAGAATTTTTTTAAACTTTGCAGAGAGTTTCATCTTGGCCTGCTGATCACTTTTGTGCAAATAAAAAAAATTGGGTTTCAAATATGAGTAACTAAAGCCAAATATAGGCTGTTTTTGCAAGGCTTTCCTGTTGCCATGGTAACTTAATAATAATAATAATAATAATACAACTTTGTTTACCCTCGGATTTCAGAGTAGGTAGTAGCTAATATCTAACATATACAATTGTTAAGAATCCCAACTGGCGGGAGGCAAACCAGTTGGCTATTTTACAAGTGCGCCAGGAAGTTGAACCATGGACTACCTGAAACAAATTCAGTGAGTGGTCAGAACGTGGTCTTGAACCCAGGATCTCCGGATCTCATGACACAAGCCCTAACCACTCTGCCACAAAAATGACTGCATCTTGTTTAGCAATAATTGATATTTCACATGGTACCATAACATTGCTGTTACGTGATAAAGTGTTTGTGTCAATCCTTCTAATGACAGTCTCTTTTGAAAATGTTGAAACTGGTTTGAGCCACTTTGAGCATTTTTACAATCCGATATTTACATCACTGATGATAGAGCGCTTTTCAATTAGGTTTCGAAAGTAATTAGATAATTACTTTGGTTTATGATTACTTCACTCAGTGATTGGTTCAAAGTTCTCGCGCCATTTTTTCAACCAATCAGAAGTTAAACCAAAACCAATCGTGGCTCACGCGTGCACATTTTCCCGCGCTTTGTGTCGGCTACGTGTAATTACTTCGAGTTTTGATTGGTTTGCCGGATTGTCTCAGTCCTCTCTGATTGGCCAAAGTAATTACTTTGGTTTTGGTTTTACGACACTCAATTGAAACTCGCTCTAGAGCGATTTTCAATTGAGTGTCGTAAAACCAAAACCAATTAAATTAAAAACCAATTACTCAGCCAATCACAAGGAGAAGTAAAACCAAAACCAATTGTAAACAACTACCCAATGAAATACAACATTGTATCACTCTATGGCGTCATGAAAAAACTAACCAATCAACAGGGATCAAATATCCACCACTGAATTCGCGAACTTTCAATCGCCGCCATTTCTTTATGACTGTGAATCGTCGGCCGGGCTTTTGAGATTTTGAGAGCTGTATTTAGATGAAAATGGCATTGGAATAAATGCTTTGGAACGGAAAGATGTTGTGGTGGGTATCATTATTTACGGGAGCGGTATTTGGGAACGTAGATACATGTTTTTCCCCACTTCGTGCCGTAAACGCAAGACTTCGCGTTGGCCTCCTTCAGGAATATTGCTGGCCAGCTTCATTGTTCGGTAGCTTACCAGCTCGTCTTCGTCTTCTTTTGGAAGAACTACTTGGGCGGTGTGATGTAAGTTAGGCTAATATTTCGTACTTCGTTTAATATTTTGCCTTATGCTTTGAAAAGTCTCCATTGAAATTCTCTGCTTTACGGGTCACAACTCAGGGGGATGAGTTTGTATTCTTTGATGAAATTGCTTTTGTAAAACCAAATTATTCTCAGAGCCATTCGCGGTTGCCGATAGTCTAACAGACAACCGGAGAAAGTACCCATAGTCTGGTTCTTTTTTAAAGGAAAAAATATACATGTATTCAAACGCTGTGTAGCTTTCTGCTGACGGCTAGTGGCGAACGGCGTCCTTTTGGCGGGAAAATCGTTTTGACCGCTCCGTAGCTAGGGCGAAACAATTTTTTTTCTGTTTGGGTCACGATTTTGTCTTTGTTGTCTAGTATGCCTGGCCCACATTTTTGTAATTTTTGTAAAAACCATGGGGTCTCAACAAGGGTTACACACGCTCATAGAGCGAGTTGCCCTTGGAAGGACTGTGTCTGCCTGAATTGTACCATTGTCAAGCTTCTTAAGTTTTCCTGAAGGGCACACAAGTGGCAGAAGGCCATTCAGGTGCCCTCACTGTGGGTACACTTGTGAGGCACAGGATTTCCATTTTTGCCCACATTGTGGGCACCCTCTGGATGGTAGGCCCCGCCTTTGAGCTGTGCAACATTTCTTCTCAACGTGAAAGGAGTTTTTCGTCACTTTTCCACCTTTCCTTTGGCAATACATTTGTGAAAAAATACACCCTCTTCTCTTCACGTTTTGGACATAAGCAGATTCGAACTGCTAGTCCATTGACTGCTTATTAAAGCTCAGCAATTATTTGCATCATTAAAACAATGAGCAAGCGTAGTTATATGAGAGTATGGGTACTTACTTCATGAATTATAGCACAGTCAAGAGTGTGGCTTACTGCTGTTTAGTTTTATTGTGGTAGGTTGTATGAAAAATATGAAATCCTGAACCAGACCCAGACAAGTTAATTAACATTGGAGATGTTTTGAGTGTGTCACTGATTATAATTGTCCTGGCAAGACTTTTCATTTCCGTATGTTAATTCATTCATTCATTTTTATTGTCGCTTTTTGTTGGTCTGGTTCAAAACTTTTCTTTGAGAATTTACATTTGAAAATTTGAGCTAGAATTTAAGCTCGAGTCTATATGTGCATCAGCATAAAAGAATTTTCTTTTTTCAATTTTGTTTCTGGGGACTTTAACACCAAACATGTATACATACGGATGTCTCATGGTTACAGTGCCATAAGATCATTCTGAACAATGACAATCTAAATAGCTTACAAAATGTTAAACAGCTCAGTTACATTCAGTAGTTCTTTCGGGGTAGTCCACACTGACTGTTGACTGGGTGGGCAGTGTTTTGTTCATCACCCTTTTAAAGTGAAATTTCTAGCCCTTGACCCTGAAAGAAAAATGTACTCAGGGGTATGGGCCCTGGGAGAGCATCAATTTCTTTTCCTTTACACTAAAAAGGATTAATTTGTGAACTTTTTATTGTTCATGATTGTTGATTTCAAGAAAACTTAACTATTGCTGAGTTCTTGGAAACTTCAAATATAGTGCTGGGGAGCTCAATTGGGTTTTGGAGGGCTGTAGCATTTGAAGCAATCATACTTCATACTGTGTCTGTCAGGCTCCATGGATAACGCTATCCACTGGATAAATCACTATCCATTGGATAGTGGAATTGGTTTCGCTATAACTTACCCACTGGATAGTTATTTATCCGGTGGATAGCACTATCCATCATTTGAACAACTGGGGCCAGGTGACTACCGGTATATACTGGTGAGTGTTTTGTCATGGAAGGATAACTGACATTTCCAAACTAAAGTTGTAAGGATGGAACAGAAGGTAGTGAAGATCATTTTAAAAAAAGATTGTAGGCTTGTGTGGGTAAGCCGATGTGCTGTGTAAGCTACTTGTGAAATTTTATATTTTTTCCTATTTTTTCACGTTTTTCCTATTTTGTTGTGGTCAAATTTCCAATTTTTCTATTTTCTTGAGCTGATGTGCTGCTTGACACCCTGAAAAAAGCTATTATATCATGATGTGCCATGCTAGATTGTTACCCTCTTGAAAGAGAACATGAATTAGGATGAAGCTGCCCGAGAAAACATCGCATTACCCTGTTAACTTTCTGCTTTTCATCCATTTTTCTCATGTGTGTCCGTGAAATACAAGTAGGATTTTGAAAACAACACAAAATTTTGGTAAGGTCTACTGCATTTGTGAAAATACAACCAAAATTACCTGATATTAAAAATCATGGAAATTAATTTTATCACATAAGCCACAGTCTGCACACCTCCATTGTCAGACGCTGTGGAAGTATTAGCACAAAAGGACAAGTTGGGCAGTACACTTAAGCTTATATAAAACCTGAAGCCCTGAATGGTCATTTTATAAATAAATGGCTGCAATCGTACAACAAAGCAAAGAAAAAGAAGATAATAAATGAGTGCTAATACAGTGGCTACAGATTTATATTTGGAACACACTTACCTTTACTAGCTGGCTTTCATTGGCATTGGTTGTCACAACCTTTGTCTCTTTTAATGGGTGAGTTATTAAACCTGATCTTGCAAAGCTTTCTGTCAATATGGATGGCACACAGTGGCAATGTGCTTGACAATCTTTTGTACCAGTCTTTTTCAACCAAAGACTCCCTCACCTCCCCAAAGTGGGAATGTAACGCTTTACAACAAGGAGACACATCTTATCTACCACCCCCATGCAAACGTGCTTACATGCTCCTATTATTCCCCTATCTCCATCGGGTGATTGCAAAGAAACAGTCGACAACTTTTTTGGAGGACATTTAAATTTAATGTTTTGGTATTATGTAATGAAATGTTGCAAACATTATTTAACATTGCAAGTAGAGAGACTCTCAAGTTGCATCTTGGTAAACTAAAATCCACAAGTTCTCAAGTCTGAAGCATTCCAGCAAAAAATTGCATTAAATATTTTCAGTTCTCATTCTTCAAACTCATTACATGTTGGTGGTTCTTTGAGAGCAACTACAATGTCAATTTTATCACATATATCCTTAACATAAAAGGGTTGGCAAATAGTAAAATCCAAATTATGTATGTAAGTCTGAGACCTTAAGCACAAAAGGTTGTTACTCAAAGGTAGGAAGGGGCATACAAAAACAAGTCTTGATGACCCATTGTAAACCAAAATTCTCTAAAAATCATTTAAATTATATACAGAAATTCTGAGATCCATGTTTTCCCTGCTACTGTTTGCCACCCCTTTTCAGCACATATACATTATTCTGAAAGGGATCAATTATTATTGATCCTTTTTAGAATACAATGTACTGTCAACTTTTTGTACCCCAGCCTCTCCATCCACAAAAACAAAAATGTACCTTCCTCAATATAAAAAAAAAGAAAAAAAAAAGGAATCATGAAGTAACCAAACAAACAAAATTACAAAAAAAAAATTGATTTTTTACATCAGTTCATATTGTGTAATGACAGTTGCAGTTTTATGATTGTCATGTCAGTAGCATTTAGTTCTAATGACATTATCAGGAAGGGATCTTTCAACCTTAAAATTTGCTTTTTACTGTACTACCAATCCAATTCACCTCTGTGTTGAAGCAACAAGTTCATCCACACATTTTTAAGCTCAAAGTTTCAATCGAGAAAATAATTATATGAAATCCTGTGTCATAAAAGACGAAAGGTTAGTTGACTTTTTTGTAGACCCAAAACATATTTTGAAGTCATTTGTTTAAGTAAGGAAATACCAGTAGCATTGAAAATGTGAAAACACTGCTCTATTTCTACTTTAAGACTCACTGCACCATTTTGGAAACAAGCTTTCCAAAACTGCTCTTCAAACCAGAGGAGTTGAAAACTTTGGCATAGCACTGGCTTCACAATGCTCAGGGATGCAGAGGTGGTAGTCTGCAATCTGGCAAAAAATTATTTGAATGCCTCATTACCAATAAGGGGAGATGGATGAAGGAAACCTACTTAGGGGACAGGCACAGATAGGTCGCACAAGAGAACAAACCTTAGATTTTCTTTTCAAATTTTACCAATTCAACATCTTTTCAAGAAATTATGGTCTAAACTCAAAACTAAACCATTTCAAGAAGACATTTGGCCACCTACCCTCACCCCTCCCCCACCACACACACACTAACACACCCCTTTTGATAAGTCCTATTTTGCATCCTGTACTGTAAGCTAGACTATTCCAATTTATATAATAACCCAAGTTATTCACGGATTTTGATGGGTTTCGACAAAACACTGACCCCCGGTCAACTGACCCCCTTACTGACCCCCCTACTGACCCACTATAAAATCAATGGGAAAATGAATACTGCTTACTTAAGCCTCAAAAACCCTTTTTAAACAGCATTGTTCAACAGTATTTAAGTCTAAGCACCCATTTTAAAAAGGTTAGCTTACATGAAGTAATCGGCCATCACAACAATAATCGAAAACTAACCTTTTTAAAATGGGTGCTTAGACTTAAATACTGTTGAACAATGCCGTTTAAAAAGGGTTGTTGAGGCTTAAGTAAGCAGTATTCATTTTCCCATTGATTTTATAGTGGGTCAGTAGGGGGGTCAGTAAGGGGGTCAGTTGACCGGGGGTCAGTGTTTTGTCGAAACCCGATTTTGATTGGTTCTTGCCTACGATCTATTAGAGGACAGACGCACGATTGACGTCACCATCAGCTTTTATGCGAATAAAGTTTAATTCTTTATTATATAAAACAAATAGATTCCATGTTGCCGTGCGTCTGTTCAGTAATAGATCACAGAAGACGTCAAAATGTGGTAAGAACATCAGTGACACACTCGGCTATCGCCTCTTGTGCCACTTTTTTGTTCTTACCACATTTTGACGTCATCTGTGATCTATTACTGAACAGACGCACGGCAACATGGAATCTATTTGTTAAATAGAATGCAAAGGGTTCGTAATAACTACTAACTCATAACTTGCCAACACTTGCGGTAAAATTTCTGGACGCTGCGGACATGAACTTGCAAAAATGCATTTACAATGGCAAATGACATGTTGGCACTGAGTAGCTCAGGCCATCTCCTAACATACACTTTGACACTACCGAATACAAGTTCGATTGGGTTGAAGTCATAAGAATACGGTGGTAGTTTAACAAGGGTAATGTTCTTAGGTGCTAAAATGTTTATTAGGTCTCTTTCATTGTGAATCGAAGCATTGTCCATTACCAGGAATGAATCGCGTGGAATTAAAGGAACAAAATATTGTGTCATACCGTAGTTAAACTGAAGTCTGTTGAAGCTTCCGTGGATAGGGTATGCTCCAATGATTCCGCTGTCGTAGCCGATCACACTTAATACTGACATTTTCACGCGTTCGTCTCCTCTGTTCGTGACTACGGGAACATTGCTATTTGTGTGGCACCGTCCAGTGGTTCGTACCCCATTAACGAGTTGAATAGCAGTCTCGTCAACAAAATAAAGCTTTCTTGGGTCAACAGTTCTTCTCCATTCCACAAAAGCCGTTCGTCGAGCTCTGTTCTGAGGTGTAAACCTTTCCAATGGTACCTTTGCTGCCTTGTGTCTCGTTAAATCTAAACTGATAAGAGTTCTGCAAATTGTAGGAATAGATGGAATTTCAGCTACAGGTAAGTTTAGGTCGTCTCGAAGGGCTTTCTGGATTTCAGTGAGATACATAAATGGGTCGTGTGTAACAAGTGCTTCCAGGTAGGCCACTTTCCATGGCGGCATAATCGTGTGCGGTGAACCTCTTCCTCCCGGGTCAAAAAGGCCAGTCGTCAAAAACTTGTTGACGATGTTTCGCGCAGTGTCGTA
>NC_090892.1:4772986-4777986 GCF_036669925.1 Montipora capricornis
CAGACTCATAAGGCCAGCAGTCTTATTCCATTATATAGCAAGCTCCAAAAATGGTGGACAAGCATGGCTGGGACTCCTGGACCAGTGGTAAGAATAAAGACGTTATAATATCACAAAAATGATGTCAAAATGCAGGAAATGCCACTTGAGAGAAACTAAATTTGCAAAAATTCCTGGGGGGGATACCCCCAGACCCCTCTACAGGTTTCAACCTTTGGTGCTCAAGAATACTCCCAATTTTCCTTCAAAAGAGGTTGGAATCTCTGCAGATAACAGCAACAATCACTTCTTTGTTTCATCTATAACCTGCATTTATTTTGTTCCTTGAGTCCTAACACAGGTCAGAACAAATGAAACACATCAAATTGACCTGCTCCTAAATGAGTTGCAGTCTTCATAACTCAGTTAGTAGAGCACTGGACCAGTATTGGTAGAGCACTGGACCAGTATTGGTAGAGCACTGGACCAGGATTGGTAGAGCACTGCACCAGTATTGAGGACATCATGGGTTCAAATCCTAATGAAAGCCACCTGAATGCTTAAATTGCTTAAATTGTCCAGATAACAGTGACAATCGCTTCTCCCTTACAAAGACTATATGTTGCCTACACTAGGGCTCAAAGGTCAGCAACTGACACTAAGAAGTCATTCCATTGAAAAAAAAAAAACACTTTCAATTCCAAGCTTGTAATGATTAAAAGCAATACCAACCTCTTGCAGTTTATTAAATCGCCACATCACAAGCCACAGTATGAGTGCAAATATCCCACCAAAAATATTATTTGCTATTCCACTACTGACATAATGTATGTCCCCTCTCTTGGCACGCCAATATACTGTCAAAAATCAATGCAAAAAATAATAAACTCAACCTAAGCAAGCAATAGGGGCAATTCTTGCGATTCTTACATATTTTGGATGCATCAAAAACTCTACAAAGCACCATGTGAAATGACAAGAAAGATCGGATTCTACTCTGCTCAGAACTACCATTATCTTTCGTCATACTCATTGTAATCCTCTCACTATAATATTTACCAGAGTTGGCATGCATGCTTTACAAAATAATTTCTACACAAGCCCTTTTGTCAAAGAGTTTTCTCATTCAATACCAAAACGTGTCAAGGAAAAACCTATTATATTTTTCTCTTTTCTGTGAACTACCAACTGGGCTTGACACTAATGGTAGCCAACTAGTCATTGGGGCTGGTAAATATTGTGAAGCAGTGGAAATCTGGACGAAAACAAAAATGAAAATTATTTATGGATAAGGCAAAAGGAGAGAATAGAGACTAACAACAGAAACTGTGAGCCGATTCTATGGAATTTACTGCCTTAGAAAATGATAAGTTGAAAAAATAAACTGAAGAGGAAACCAACGTGTATTACAGATTCCCCAGGCCACATTACGAACGATTAATCATGTGTGAAATCATGCAGAACTTTTCAGCTGCTGTTTCCATATGCGCAAACACCTTCCGGGAGCTCGATCACAAGCAGTTTGCATAAATGGAAACACCTTTTACATGTATTCATCCCCAGTCAATAATTGCCAACGATCGCAAACAAGACGAAAGAGAGAGAATTCAGTTACATCCTGTTGGCAACGAGTAGCAATGCAAAAGTGGGGAAACAACGATATGGAAACACAATCATAAACTGTTTCTGATTGTTTGCTATCAATCAACAATATTTTTGTGCATGTAACATGTTTTAACGAATTAGAGGCAAGTATAAGTAATGAAAATGGAGTCCAAGTACAATTGTGGCAATGAGGATACTCGTCAAAACAGTGTGAATTTAATGAATATCGTAAGGAAATACCCCACCAAATATACCTGTAGTAAAGTTCTTGATCACAAAGAGATAGTTCCTACAGTATAATTTGATACGGCCTAGCTGAAGCCGTTGTTGCTCCTTGAAAATGTATCGGACTCAGAATCAGTGATGTCTCTTAACACTTCCCCCTCCGCCTTCTTCTTCGCATCAACTCCAGCATAAGAAGTTGAACACGACGCAAAAACTAATTCTGCTTAATCCTTATATTTTTGTGCCCTTTTCTTATGATGTCACGAGATCAAGTTGCGTAAAGCAATCACGCATATGGAAAACAGGATCGCAAACACAAACGCAAAAAGTGACAGTGTTTGCAATCGAGCCAATGCAAACGGTTTGCAATGTTGTTACGTGTATATGGAAAGAGGTCACATACTTTATTAGAAATTGAATTCAAATATAATTTATTTCAATTAAAAAAAAAAAGAAAGAGATAACATGGAGCAACTTATCTTGTTTACTAAAAATAGTGAATATCGCATAAAAAGAGAGAAAACTTGCTTGTAAGCAATGAGGCCGCTGAATGTTAATTGACTCTGAAAACTGTACAAGGATAAAACGCATGGATTGCTGTTTGAAACTATTAAAAAGAAAATCTTATATGAGGGCAAGTCTGTCCTTTCAAAGTTCCTTATATATAATTTAAGATGTTATTTTCCCACATTCCGCTGCTTTTGTGCTTCATGCGTAGAATGCCGCTTTCAGGTTAAAAATTATGTTAATCGCAAATAGCTCTAATCAAAGGAACAGCCTTTCCACAGACTTCCAAGTGAGCAGTTTAGTTTTATGTACGGTTTATTTCTTAATTTACTTTATTCCGCGTTTACCATACTCCAACTTGCATTTGTGAGTTGCAAAGTTCTGGTTATGGTTCTGTGAGAATTGGCCTCAAGGCCACAAAAACTTTGCCTTCGTGAGAAAAATACGGGAAGCCATACACTCCAGCCACTAGCCACTGTTGCGAGGATGGATGTGAGAATATTTACTAAAAGCGCGAGTGGTGTTTGCAAAAGTGGAATTTTTATCGTGATAGTTTTTACAAATTAATGAAACTGCCCATGACGAGACTGGCTAGTGCAACTTTAGATTTGGCTAGTAGTGAAATCAGACCTGATACTAGCCATTAGGCTAGTGAGCTAAAAAGTTAGTCTCGAGCTCTGTACCAAAGAAAAGTTGAAGTGTTAAAATTATCCAATGTAAATGCAATATCCTGAAAAGGCATGTTCTTTAACATATGAAACCAACTTTTTAATTGCGGAAAAGATGTGAGTTTATGAAAGGTAAATTTATTAAGCAAGAATTTACCTGCTGTCTGTCTCGACTTGTTAAAATAGAAAAATTAATAGACAAGGTAGCAATGACAAAGCCAAGCCCCCCTACCTGATTATTGTACAAACCTGAGCTCATTGACCACATTAAGGATCCACCAATCAGAGATAACAAAGACAATGCCAAATCTTTATTTGTAAAACAAGGGAATTCCTGTGAGGATGTATTCATGCTAGTATTACTTCTGTTATCCACTGCCATCTTTTCATTTAAGGTACCGGTACATTTGCTACTTGCTGCTACGGCAATGCCAGACACAGAGACAAGAACAATCCCTACGACACCAACGGCCATTGCTACAATCTTCTCCACTGGTACTGGGTGACTGCTCTGTAAGGTGGAGGGAAACAAATTCACAGTTGATCGATACTCCATTATCCTACAGTGTATCATGCTAAAAGCCCTAGGGCACCTGAGGGATCAATCAATCAAAAACTATGCCCCCTTCATTAATAAAATCGCTAATGCCCTCAGGTAGAGTTGCAATTAGGTGCTTAATGGATGTGGCAATGACAGATTAAACTTTCACCTGTGAAGGGGGTTCAAGAACAAGCATTATTTGATGGCAACAAAAGTCTAAATTTTGACTTTCCTAAAGGCTAGGCCATATGTGACTGTCGCTTAAATGAGTAGGAAGATACAAGAACAACAGAGAAGTCCAAACAAACCAGTATCTTTTACAGTACTTCCCTGGATCACACAAATTTTTCGATTTACTGGTAAGTAAAATCACTTTCTTTCGGCAAATGGGCTTGTGTTGATGCAGTCAAGCTACACGCACAATTTTTACCAAGAGGTGAGTTTGCTGACAAAAAGATATCATTAAAATAATTATTATGAGATTATGATGGTTGTATCATATCCCATTGTCTGGCGGGCCATCTTCTTTAACAGTCTAAAACACTTCCTGACCGCCCTTCAACAACTGCAGGATTGAATTTTACAAAAAACAGGTTTCATAGTACTTAATTAATATACTTACAGTTCAGCTACATGTATCAAGTCATGATGGCTGTACCATGTTTTATAACAATTTTTATAAACTTTCACTCAACAAAATGAGCACTGTGATTGGTTGATTCTTGGTCACCAGGATACAATTCAGCAGCTGTTGCCCATGTTGCATAATGTTTGTTTTGCTACCATTGTTGAAGGGAAAGTCTTAATATATAACGAAGAACTTATGCACCTATCAATGTTGGGGTGTGGGCTGAGCCAAGGGAATTTGACATTTTCATGGGAACTAGCATCAAATTCCCCACCCCCTAGGCCTACAGAAGACTGTCAAATTCCCCACCCCGGGCACCTTCTGAACATCACATTCCTGCCCTGGAGTAACTTTTAACATTAGATTCATAATCTTGGAACACCAATGTTTCTTCACTGTCAATTTCAAATTTCCTTTCAACAGCTGATCGAAATTTGTCATGTCATACGAAACATTTCCTCTGCCCGTGGTACTGAAAAAGAACCTAAAGTTGAGCTAAACAACATGAACAATATTAACCAGCTTTTGAATCAATCAAGCATGCACAATGATAGAGTAGAAAATTCATGAATATGTAGAAATCTACGAAAAGCAATCACGAAAAACCATAGAAAAAACAATTTTCTACTTGTGCACACTCCAGCAAAGACTGAAAGTGATGGTCCATATTTACAAAAAGACAAGACAGGGAAAACCAGAAAAGTCCCATTAAAACCAAGATTGTGGATAACTCATCTCCAGGTTCTCTCGGAGTTCCGAGATGGCAGGCATGTCAAATTCCCATCCCTGGGGCAAAGCGTACTTGTCATCTCGCTAACCAGGGGAAGGCTCTCTGAGTCAATTTCCC
>NC_090892.1:4782986-4787986 GCF_036669925.1 Montipora capricornis
ACCGCGAAAAAGCCCGCGAAAACACAATTCGCTTAAACCGTGGTTTGTGATTGGACGAAACGATTTTTTCACTCGTTTCGCCTCTCTGATTGGTCGAAGTAAAATCCGAAACGCTTTTTCACACAGCACAATTTGATGTGAAAATCTCAGTATATCTAAAATAAACCGAGATAAGGCCCTAAGGCCTATTGATAACAAGAAGTACTTTTACAGGAAAGATTAAAAGGAAAACCACTTTTATATTTGGCGGAAAATCACGATAAAGTTTTTTGATGAGACGAGAGAATCGGAGAGCCCAGACGAAAACTTCTCGGAGCAGAGCCCAACCCTGCTCTACCCTTTATGAGAAGAAGGGTAAAGAGTTAATTAAGGTTCTCGTAAAACGTTTACTGTCATCTAAAGGGAATATTTTGGATAAATTTGTCTGTAATTTTTTCGAACAGTTTTCTCGCACAAGGAAATTTCATGGAAAATAGACTAATCTCGATATATTAAAATTCAGTCCTAAACAATTATTCCATGAGCCCGCGTTGGATACGAGATGGTAAATAGCCAACGAGGCGCGTAGCGCCAAGTTGGCTATTACCAATCTCGTATCCAACAAGGGCGAACGGAATAATTGTTTTATTAAATTCTCAACCTTCGGTTTGCTAAATTTTATTTAAGTTTAAGAAACGCGCGTAAAGTGATGTGACTTTCTGGTGCAAACAATTTTATGCCGAGCGACATTTGCCGCATTTATTTCCATATTAGGTCAAACGCAGGTATAACTGCTGGTAACCGAGATCCAGTGAACCAATCAGAAAGCTAGAATTGCATTATTTCGAGGTTGAGAATTTAATAGTTACATTTATTCCCCAGAGCTTCGAGATGATGCCTTTTGTTTTGGACTGTATAGACAGAGAGGTTGAGAATTTAATAATTACATTTATTCCCCAGAGCTTCGAGATGATGCCTTTTGTTTTGGACTGAATTTTAATATATCGAAATTGGGCTATTGATCTGCTAAGGACATCGAAAATAAGAAAGTAATTGCTTATTAAAGTACTTCTTTCTCCACAGCTTAATAAATACGAAATGAAATGCTATGATCCTCGCAGTTATGAAAGCAATTTTAGCAATAGTTGTTGCGCTTACGAAAGCCGGAAAGAACAAATTAAGCTCCAAATGCTACTTGTTGACTGTCTCTCTCGCAGGAACTGTTTCCATATTTTTTCGTGCAAATGGTACTTTTTTACGAATCAATACACCAGAGCAGAGTCACAGGGTTTGTATTGGGAAGCGAAAAAACATCGAAGCGAAAGCGGTCTACATAAGCGGACAAGACAGCCAACAATAAGGCTAACTTAGCTCCACCCCAACCCTCAGCCTCGAAATTTTGTTCTTCGTGCGTCCATTTTGGAAAAGAGCATAAGCACACCGTTTTCGAGTCTCAAGCGGCTCCTCGCAATCTTGGTTGTTTTATACAAACAAAGATCAACTACTTGGCCTGTCAATAACAGCAACACCCGCGTAGCTTCTGCCTATCGTCATGTGAGTTTGAAGTAAATTCCACTGGTCAGTTCGGGGATTGTAAACTTCGACGGAAAACAAGTTACTCGATCCGTCATCTCCACCGACGACGAACAACAAACCGTTGACGGAAGCAACCCCCGCGTTTCTGCGGCACATGCTCATGTCGGCGACCGGACGCCATTGGTTCACATCTAGGTTAAAGCACTCCACGCTCTTTCGAACGTGAGGCCCGTCATGTCCGCCAATGGCGTACAAGAGTCCTTCGGCGACGCCGACCCCAGCGCCGCTTCGACGCGTGCTCATTTCGGCCATCAAGCTCCACTCATTATTGATTGGATTGTAAGACTCGACCGAGCTAAGACAGTGTCTGGACGCACCGTCGTATCCACCGACGGCAAACAGGAGGTTGTTCAGGACGCCAACACCGACGCTGCTTCTCCGGGTACTCATCGGACAAATAGGTCGCCATTCGTTAAGCTTCGGATCGTAAACCTCACAAGTATTAAGTCCTGTCGTGCCGTCAAAGCCCCCGATAGCGTACAGCAAGCCGTTCATGACAGCCGCACCGAGCGTGCTGCGACGCGCTTCCATAGACGCCACGGGACGCCACTGATCTTTGATTGGATCGTAGCAATCGACGGTTCGAACGCGCAGAGAGCCATTGAAGCCACCTACAGCGTACACAAGTCCGTCCAAGACAGCAACGCCTGCGCGGCATCGGCGCGAGTTCATCTCCGCGACAGCAAACCAGTTCTCGCCCTTGAAATCGTAACATTCAACGCTAAAGAAAGAATATAAGCCATAACTCGTTATTCCGACAGGGAAACGAAAACCCTCTTTATCGCAGCAAAATTTGAGGAAATACAATAACAAAATTTTTAAATGGCCCTTAACATTTCATTGGAGTTTGAATTCAAAAGAAATATGAACTGTGCTGTTAACCAACTGGACTTAGTACACGTAGAAGACATGCATCAGAAGGCGTTCAAGCGCATTCTAAAGCTAACTGAGGACACATTTAGGTCAGAACACCAGGAACAGTGTGTGGGATTACTAACATCTCATCTCACAGAGTTTATAAACAAGGGTTGTGAGACAGGACCTACGGTTTATGGTCCTTAACCGACAAGATTTAATAGTCTAACCATTTGCGGATGTAATTACAAAGGCAGCACTTGCTCCTCAGTCATTTAAAGACCCTGAGTGTTGGTCTGGCTGGAGTTTTGATTCTGCGTCAATTGAATTGACTTCAATGTATGCGAATCGACTTCAATGTATGCGAATCGACTTCAGTGTGGGCGAATCGACCTGTGGGCAACCCGTTACCAACATAACCACAGTTTGCAAGCTGCTCAAACTTTTGGGGGTAGTTACGTGCTGAAATAATGTGGTGGGGGTCTGGAATAAGGGCGCATTCGAGTATGTTTACCACTAACCTTTAAGGGAGATCAAATGATTACAACTTATTGTCTAAACAAATTGAGTTTGAGGGTAGCGCCATAAGCCAAATGTGGCTTGTCATAAAACTATTGAAACCCCTTCTTACTCTAGTTTCACCATTTGTATCCAGAAATGTTTCCCCAATCGTCAGTGCATGGAACATATGTCGCGAAATACGCATCATTTCCATCCCAAGAAGCAAGAATAATTTTTAGAATTAATTAGAAACATTTGATTTCGCTGTAATTCTCGTCGTTTACGCACAGCAAGAATCCCTTTAGGGGAAATGGGGAACTTACGCTTTAGACGTTCTTGAGCCAAGGACGGGACCCGGAAGTAAGACGTTGCCCTTTGAAAGTTGTCTTGACAGTACTACACTTAAATTGCTAAGTCTATTAGAGACAATTACTTGAAAAATCTGGAAGAGACTACTGTCCCGGTATGCAAAATGTTCACTTCCGGTTTCGGTCTGTGGCTCTAAGACGTCTGGTGCTAAAGCTCGTTAATGTTTCCGCGCAATTGATTCTTCGCTCGGGTGAATCACAGAGTTACCTTCGTATTGCCTTAGGTGCCTGGCCTCCCACGACGTACATTACTTTCGGTAAACCAATCGGTGTTCTTGGGCGAGTCCTTGGCGACTGAACAGATGAGCGCTGTTCATTTGTAAGCAAGTGATATTTCATGGCCTCAATCAGGAAATCTTTACACATGTTGTTGTTTTTGACCAGCATTTCTGTTTCGACACGGCTCACGAGGTACTCGCGTGACAGAAGGGGCAGTCGCACGTGCTCCATCAGCTGAGCTAAGCAGTCTTGCCTGTGTCCAGGATCATGGTTGACCCACGTTACTACTGCCTCGAATACCTGCAGCACAAATTACCAAATAACATTAAGCAGGATCTCACGCTTCAATACAATGATTGCTATTTTATATTTCAGTGTCGAAAGTATTTTGCGCTTTCATTGAATTAAGAATCTTCTGCGACATAAATTTTCCAGCAACAAAAACTTTGTTAAACACTATAAATCGCATTACAATGATAAAAGCAGCGAGAAAGATACATTTACACAAGGTACTGACATCCCTGCATGCCAGTAAGAGTTGAAATTGCCTGGAGGTCATACTGCAGAAATAAAAATTTTATAGTTTAAATTCAAAAGACTGTGGATCCCATCTAATCAAAATTCCGTTTTTTAAATAAGACAGGAACACTATACTACCAGAAAAAAACAACAACTTGAAGAACAGAGAAGCAACAAATTCAATCCACATAGGATGCAGGGTCCAGAAATATTGGTGAAAGGTGAGAGATTATCGAACAAACAAAAACATGTGACCCCAACATTCACAGAGTGATCAAATACATGTAAGGAATGAAAGAAATTATCTGTTTTAAGTTTATCCAGTTGGGACTTTACAGTGACTAGATGGGAAATCTAATAATTATCTCAAAATTTTCTGGCCCAACCTTGTGAACTGCTTAAAGTTACATTAGAAAACCACACTTGCCAGTTCCCTACGTGAAAATCTGAAATAATTTTATGATGAGGATGTTACTAATAATTTCTGTATTATACCTTTTCCTCTGAAGGGACCGTAAGCTGATCACTGGAGACGAGTTCCTCAACTTGAAGACTTGGCAAACCCAAGAACTCATCAGCCTGCACAACCTCGCTAAAATGTTTCTGTGCAAATAAGTGTGCTGCTCTCATTAAGTCAGTGCAGGAGTGCACATCAGCGAATGCTCGGATTCCTAAACAGTTTGTTGAATGAAGCTGACCTTTCAGAAAGTCACAGCAAGCATCACGCACATCTGTTAACTGCAGGAGGTTGGCAGCAGGAAGGAGAACCTACAAAGTCAATTTTAATCATCAGTGACTGAAAAGAATATAGATGCATAAGTTACAATGTTTGAATCTGTGGTGGTTAGTGTCCTGCATTTTTGCTCTGCAGGTCACTGGTGCACACACTCTTTATACACTCTCTTTCTAATTGAACATGGTGTATACCTGGGTACTGGCAGTATACTGCTGAATGGACTCCTG
>NC_090892.1:4792986-4797986 GCF_036669925.1 Montipora capricornis
CGTGGACTGATCAGTTATGATTTATCCAGGCTGGAAGTTCATATTGTTTTTGATCTTCGGGGGCATGACCTCCAACTTCATATGCTTAACTTTTTGCGTTTCGCTAAATTAAATAATCCCCCCTCTCTTTTAAGGCCCCCTCTCTAATAAGCCCCCCCCCCCCCCCCTCAAAAGTGCTTGAAAAAAATTAGCCCCCCGGGGGGCTTAATAGATGATTTAGGGTATTATCGGACACATTGATTTGGAATGTGTCGACATGTGTCAAGAGGTTGGGCATTAATCATTATGGTTTTAGTCCAGCAACATGGCAGCAATCACACAAATAAAATTAATGTAGACCGTACCAATAATATTGATGTTATTACAGGGTGGTCAACTCTCCCGGATAATCCCGGAGCCTCCCAATTTTGAACCGAATCTCCCGATTTCAAGATTACGATCTGAGATCTCTCGATTAATCCCCGAAGTTTGTCATTTCTGGACATTACTGAACAACGAAACAGCGAAATTTGAAGCACCACAACACCATGTATGACCCCATCATACATTGAATACTAACCGACAAAGGTTGGATTTGAGATTAAACATCGTTTTAGGCCTAATTAGCCCTAAAAAGTTATTGCTCCTAATCTCAGTCTTAATCTGAATCCTAATCTCAAATCCAACCTTTGTCGGTTGGTATTCAATGTATGGTGGGGTCATACATGGTGTTTCAAAGTTTCGTTTTGCTGTTTTCCTGTTTCGTTGTTTAGTAATGCCCGTCATTTCCAGTGAGAATCGACTTTCACAACAATAAAATTTCACTGAAATACTTTGTTTTTTTTTTACTTATTTGAACATCAATAATTCCAAAAGTCATACTTTTATTTTCCTCATAAACTCTGATAAACCGTTCTTGCAAGTGTTGCAATAATCTTATTGGTCTGAAGTAAACCAATCAAATCAAATGTTGCAATACCAATGACAACTTTTCTCGCGTTTTCAAAAGCTTGACGAGACTCTTGCTCCACTGAATGTTTCACAATATTAGACTCAGCCAACTCGCGTTTTAAAATTAAAATAAAAGAAGCTTTGCATATCAAATAGAACAAACATACTCTTAACCAACAACTATAACATCTTGGCCTATCTCTTTCAGTTTAGTCTTGTTGTTTATTCAGTTTTAAATTACAACGGATTTTTTTTTTTCGTTTTTAACAGCTTTGTCGCGACGATAGTATCTAAGCAGAGTTAGGACAATGTGCGAGCCAGCGAGCCATGCGAGTCAACATGCGAGTCACACAGTTATTGAAAGCAAACCGTTTTAAAATGGGTGCTTAGAATTAATAACTGTTTATCAGCGCTATTTGAAATGGGTGCTTAGACTTAAATGCGAAATTCGCATGGCTCGCTGGCTCGCAGATTGTCCAGCCCCATCTAAGTATCTTAGCTAATCCATTTAATTTGTTTTTGTAAGTATGCATATAATGTATCAATTCATACATTGTCTTTTTCTTACAAATAGGTTAAATTCAAATTGTAAAACTCATCACAACTGAAGATGGCATAAGTATGTCGAAACATGTCTTGTAAAAAACTTTAAAATGTAGTTTTATTTATCCAAGTTATGTAGAAAATTTTGTTAAACAGTTGATTAGAATTGAATTCATCATTGCTTGGATTTGCTTTCATTAAAAACAAATGTTAACGTAGTTTTTGGACTAGGAGGAATTTGCGGTAGCCTCGTACACGCCTAACAGGAAATGAAAATAGTAGATAAACCTCAACTTTAATTAAGCAGTTTAGTTTTACCCGATATCTGGATTAACTGCTTCATGGTTATCCCGATCAAGTAAAGTTAAGAAAACTCGCCATAGAAGGAAGTTTATGATCGATGTTATAATATTACCAATCATTTCAGTTTTATAAAATGCTAAAAAAGGGGCTTAAAACTGATCTAAAATTAAAAAGGTTTCCCAAATTTTCGAACCGTATCTCTGGTTCTTCTTCGGGGGACAATGAATCTAAAATTCAAAAAACACTGCTTCTTATTTTGGCTCCCAAGAGATCTTAACAGCGGCACATATGCCCTTGGGAACTCCATTCTTTCATTCACAGAGTTCTTATCGATGTTTGAGTGTAAAGACTCCAGAAAAATTCTGCGCTTGTAATTAGTTTCATTCCTTTCAAGAATTTGGCCGTAGCGTGGATGGATGTCGTGCGTGGTTCTTTCGGCATGTTGTCGGATTGAGCACAAGGGCATTTTGTCTGAGCATGCGCGAACGGAATCGAATTATTCGAGTTCGGCGCCATTGTTGTTTTGAACGCGCTGCCCGCGGGTTTTTAAACGGGCGATCTACACTTTGAAAATTATTTTGTCAAGAGAGATGAAAGATTGTAACAAAATTACACACTTTTCTATCACTATGGATATTCTTCGAGTTTTTTGGGCGTTCGGATGAGAATATTTTAATGATCAAATTGCGAACAAAACGAGATAAAGGCCCAAAGAAGTGGAGTTCGGCATTTGATGTACCGAAGTTCAAGATGTTCACACGAGAAGGCAAATGATGCAGGTTAGTTTGAAGATGTTGAAGCTTTATTGTAATGAATCATAGGGCTGCATATTGACACGATCCTCAGATACACCACCCTTTATGAGATGGAAATTTTGAATTTGAGCTGATTTTGCTTCAACTTTGAAGTAAGTTTTCATCATAATTCCGCCGGCCCCCAAGCTTTAAATTACTTCAAATAACATTGTGTCTTCTTCCTCTTTGCAGCCGCTTGGGACTCCAAGCTTTAAAAAATGCGCTGTTTGTAGGATTACAATGTTATTACAACAGCTTTTGGCAAATTTTTATTTGGGAAGTTTTGATAGATTTTCCAAGTCGTGGATCACAAAAGTCTTCCGTCTTGCTGCTCTCCAAGTCTGTTGTGCAGAGCATTTAGTTGTCCATTTTTAACAAGGTTGTAGTGTCATTTCAATACACGATGACTTTTGCAATTTTTTTTCCTGTGCTTCAGTAGGTATTTTTGTAATTGCGTGTTTCATCTCCCAGAGCTAACTTAAGTCAAAAGTTCGGTTAAACTACCCTTTTTCGCCGGCCCCCAAGTCCGAGAACACTTTTAGTGCATCGTTTGTTTATTTGTCCTCCGCTTCATCTGGTTTATTTATTCCGAAAAAATGCGTGCTCTTTTTTGTAGCAAGGCAAACTACTACCGTTTACTGTCGAAGATTGCACATTTGGAGCTTGTCCATGTAGTTTTCGAACCGGATGGCGTAAGCTCTGTTATCGTGTTTATTTCATTAGCATGCTGTTACCTAGCAGACTAGCATTAGAAGCTCGTCGGTTTTTTTTTTCTACGTGCAGCAATTGAATTTACCTCAGCAAGTGTTCTTAGGCGAGCGATTTAAGAAATAAGTGAGAATGCTCATTCAAAAAGATTTGGTTGTAATTCTGGAGACGAGCTCTGTAGGGCAGAACAGACATTTCGCTTTTAGTGTGTATCCCTTAGCCTGTAGAGGAATGCCAATCACGATTTCTTTAGATGTATGTGTTAGTTATACATTTGTACAAAAAAAATGTTAGGAAAACACCTTTTACTTGCCAAAATCCCGTTGTACCGTCTAGAATAAGTGAAACATGCACTTGATTATCTTCAAGACCTGTCACTATATTTTGATCATCTTCTCAGCAATCATTATTCACAAATAATATGTTACACATCAGATTTGTCATGTACTGGCTCTTCCAACAATCCATATACTGTAGTATAAAAATCAATCAATGTTCACCACAATTCACGGGTAAAGGAAGATACAAAATTATGTTGAAAACTAGATGAACAATAATACTTTCAAATTTGCAATGAGAGTAAGCAAGGGAGTTCATCTACATATTACCTTGAATGTTATTTGTACCCAAAAAATGTTGAATTAATTCTGGTGCAGTGTAGCAAATCTTTATGAGCATTTACAATGTATGTAAAAACCAAGATAGTGTGAGGAAGAGGGAGAGAATGGTTTACTTAAGTTGAAAGAAATGAAACCCTATATTATTGATGTTTACTTCAGACCTAAAATGGCCATGTTTGATCCTTGCAGTTGTGCCCCCCACTCATGCATAACCATTCCTGCAAGATATCTGATGAAGTTACTGATGTTTCCAGAAGAGCTGATTGCAATAAGGTCACCTTGTAGCCCATGCTTGTGGCTTTCAAAGAGGCTAATGGTTGTATGCATTAGAAGCTTGTCTCTTTGTGCTTTGTAGTGACATCTGTTCAGACATGTATTCTGAGCCATGATCAGAAGTACTCTGCAAATTATTATTTAGTTTTAAGGTTAGGCTGTTAATTGAAAGGACAAGGGGAATGTAAATTATCTAGAAGAATGAAAAGAGCTCCATATTGCATGTCTTTAATTTGAAGAGTTTACTCATCACAGTTTCTCGAAAAGTGTCCATAATTCTCCATGTCTTAGGTTTATCAGTAAGCTTGCTTTGGAAAAAGTGTTTCATGTACAGAATTAAAAGTTAGGATCAAAAGAACTGACAGCGTATTCTCTGCTGTTTAGATAGATGAGGAGTGGCTCAACAATTGGAGCAATGGACAGAAGTGATGGCTGAGAGGTCAAGTTTTGTGGAAAGGTGTTACCTTGAGAACCAGTTGTGAATGAAGATAAATGGGCAAATTGCTTATGTGAAACAGCCGTATTTGAAGCTCTTGAAGTTCTGGATTATGATTGGAATCTTAAACACTCATAGATAATTAATTTGTTTGCAGTAAATTTAACAGATGTGCTGAATTCATGTGGCTCATACAAATGGGATTCTTTGTTGCTTATAAATTCAATGTACAGTTAAGATTTCACTAGTTGGAGTTACATCCATCCTACATAATAAAATGTTACATGTCATAGTCTCAGTAAGGTGACCAGCAAGTTGATATGAAGAAAAACACTCGTGATCATTACGTTTTGGATATCCATTTATTGTGAATACAGTTTTTGACCATTTCCT
>NC_090892.1:4802986-4810486 GCF_036669925.1 Montipora capricornis
TTGACTGATGTTTCGACAATCTGAGGATAACTTCCACTCAGATTGTCAAAATGCCAGTCAATGTCACCAACAACAGTCTTTCTCAGGACTTATCTCACCTGGACAACGTCACCTCATCAAATTTTGATAGAAGAGATAGAACCACCATTATTTTATCATTGGTACATTTCATGTGAATAAACAGTGCTTTTAACACATTGTGATTAGGTCACACAGAGTTTTGAAATGGCTGTGTTGATTGTCTCTTGGTACAGATATGGCTACAATAGCATGGAGAAATACCGGTAGTATAAAAAGGCATATCTACATCTACATCTACATGTTCCAGCACTCGGCAAAGTCCCTTTTTGACTTGTGGCTTTTTCTGCTTAGGTGGCCTCATACACCACAAGCCTTTTTAGAGACATCACTGCCAAGCCAGCCACTTCTGCTGGAGAGAACAGGACAGCCACAATACTGGGGACTTTATCTCCTACACTTCTCGAATAGTGCTTGGGTTCTTTAACGTCCCACAGGGAACTTATGAACATAGAAGATATTTGTGAGATGGGACCTACGGTCTATAGTCCTTATCCGAGAAGACTTGAAAGTCTAAACCATTTGCAGTTATTTTAAGATCCTGAGTGTTGATCCGGCTGAGGTTCTAACCCACGACCTCTCGCATGACAGCCCGATGCTCAACCAACTGAGCCACCGGTGCATGGTGGCTCAGTGAGACAGGGACACTGAAAAACGCAGACTGCAGACTGTGCAGACCGTCTGTAAAATGAAAATTCGGTTAGCCTGAATTAGGCCTAAATAACATTCAGGTTAGCCTGTTTACGGTTAGCTCTCAATAATAGTGAGCGTAACGCCATATTTTATCCCTGGTCTGCACGGTCTGCACAGTCAGCAGTCTGCGTTTTGGCGTGACCGCTCAGTGAGACAAGGCCACTTAACCCATTGACAGGAAGCTGCCAATTGACGAGTAAAATAGTCTGGCGTTTGACAGAGTAATATCTGTTAAGTCTTACTCCCAGGGATCAATGACTTAAGCTAAAACAGCCATAAGTCCGGGGAAGTCTGCCAAGCACTGCAAGTACAGAAGCGAAGATACCAATGAGATGATGACATACATTCTTCCTATTGCCTCGTAGGTTTTTGTCTCTGGAGGCAATGAAGCTAATTCTTGGTCTGTCAGTTTGGAATGGGCAATATTCCTTTTAAGCTGCATTATTTGACTTTCCGCGATCTTAACTCGTTGTGTTGTTTCGATGACTTTTCCCTGAAGCTCCTGAAAAGCCTGCGGGACAAAGAGACAAACTCGCTTTCAACGGAAACGGAGATATATGAAAGGCGCAAACATAAATCTGTGGTTTTCGGTCTTCATTTACCCCTCTAAAAATGCTACTCAAAAATACCTTTCTTAGCTCTTGATCAAACGTGGTCGCCATCTTGAAAATTGGAAATATCGCGAATGGGCTGGGAAAGAGTTAAGCAGCCTTGTGAAGGATACATGAAGCAACTACAAATTAGAATGCGTGACCAAAAAAAGAATTCTGAACAATATGGTGGTATATAGAGCTGCAAAACTTTAAATTTAGTTAAACGTTAGTCCATTAACTATGATTTAGTTGAGTTTAAGTCTTATATAACTTGTGATGGTGCATTCTGCTATAGTTATACTTTAAAATGTTTAAAAAGAAAACCTGTTTTTCAAGCTTAAAAAGGGCAGCTGCCATTCTATATCGTTCACCAATTCGCCACAAGTCACAATGTGTAAACCACACCATCATTCCAGCACCGTTTAGTTGTGGATATCCGACAATCATAATTAGGAGTCCTTACTCCGTCAAGTTAAAACCCATCGATCCAGTCGAGTTTGGCGATGTAAAAGCCGTGTCTGGATATCTTTATCTAGAAACAGAAACAGACGAAGAAATGTCGGCCGAAGAGAAACGGGCTTTCCAGCGAGATATACATTATGAAGTGAAGGCGGTCTGGACTCAGGAAAGAGAATTTGTGGAGGTAAATTGTTTCTTAAGTTACGTCTTGACAATATGACTGTTCATGGTGTGACGACCACGAATTAAGACGACCACCAACCTGACCAACGTACACGTACTGTAATCCAGACACGATAGGATGTTTCCAATCAACCTGTAGGGACACCAATAACAATAGGGAAATGTACGATTTGTGGTGGACGAACAAAAGATGGTAATAGGAGATCTTTTGTTTTCGTCCACCAGCATGGCGGCAATGACGTCACATGGAAACCGCCTTTTCGCCACCCCTTTTATTATGCACACCCCCCTATTGAGGGGCTTGGAAATCCAGGGGGAAAGGGGGGTAAGTAGGGGTAATTTCTAAGGGGTACACCCACTTTCTTTGATCTTTCCCCTTTATCTGAGGGGGAGGGGGGGAGGGGGAGGGCTGTTGGCACTTGGATCTTAAATAAAAGAAGAACAGAATGAAGGGGGCTATGTTATGAACATGTAGCGAAATTTAATAGTAAACTCAATCAATCAGTAATTCCACAGAAAAGAATAGTTTATCGTCATGATGATTCAAACAGATTACAGGTATGTAATCTGCCGCGGTAATCTGTTGGAATCATCATGGGAATGGAAAGTGCCGCTGTTGTCCTTAGATGCTGTCTATTCTACAACAATCATGGTTTGAAATTTCAGGAATTCTACAGGATTTATCAGTTGTGCAAACCCAATCCAAGCCAATATTATTTTGCACAAGTTTCGAGCCAATCAGAGAGATTCATGTGGGCATTTTGCGAGCATCAACAAATTAGAGGAAAGGCAACTTTCTGTACCGTTAGTCCAACATGTCAAAGTGGACCATCTTTAAAATGGGATTCCAAATATTCCAGTTGCATTCCATTTCATTTTTGCTTCCAACCATTGTCTTGCAGTCTACTTTATGTATTAACAGTACATTTTACGTGATAAAATGATTCATCCTATAGTAGTAGTTATACTATATTACTCAGACAACAGTGATCAGCTAAGACATCAGGAGATACTGGAACCTTTTTAAGGAATGTTCTCTTGGGAAATTACCATACACACTACATTTTCTTAAATACAGACTGTCAACAGACATGTATAATGGTGCCCTTTGAATGGTTTGCTACTAATAGTTTTCAAAATAACCTTATCTTAAATTACCTATTGGTACCCAAGTGCCTTTCACTTCTGGTCATTTTAGGTGTCATGTTCCAGGCCACAGAAATTCCAGTACCCTTCAGAAGACATTAGCTTGCATTTCCAGGTTCCAGTTCATTACAGTGTAGAAATTGAAGCCAAGGATGAAGCCAATGTGTGTGTCTCTGGCCTTGAAGGGAAACAGTATGAAATAATAACAGATCAAGGTTCCTGTGAATTGAAAAATCTTAAGGGATCACGTTTGATTGCAGAAACTGAAGGAGGTGACTTAAAAAGTGACTCTCTCTTGTTTCGGTCTGGAATTCTTGGCACAAAACAGGAAGGAAGGATTTTGGTGAAAAAACTGCAAGGCACAAAATTTTGCTTGTATTCGGAAGATGGTGATATTGATGTTGGAGCCATGTATCTTGTGAGGGCCGAATTGGCATCAAAAGGAGGACAAGTCAAACTTGGAGATATCCATGGCAAGTGATAACCATTAAAGCATCAATGTAATGAACAAAAATGACAAACACATTGTCACAATAAATGAGTTTAAATGTTATTTAACAGAGTTAAAAGGAGTGGCTGTAGTCAGTTGTTGCCAGTCGTTTTATTTTTTATATTTACGCATAGGTTGGACTCCTTGTGCTTTGGATTGTAAGCTTATTTATCCCTATGGTGATTAGTAGGAGCATTTTGTGTGGAGCATTTAGCAGTTTGTGCCCTCCCTCCCTCCTCTATCATCCACTGTTTATCAGTGTGACGGGTGCCTATCTTCTCTGCTGCATGGGGACTCATGGTTGGTTTGTCAAGTTTTGCCAGCCATCGGTGTAGTCTCCATCTTGGAGCTGGCTGCCAATAGTGGAAGCTCCAGGATGTCTCGGGTACCCAACCTCCACTTAGCGACGCAGTTGTTTGTTACTATAATAATTTTCATAATTGTGTAAATTATGATCAAAAGTGGTAAGTTTAGTACTGTGTTACCAAATTAACAAGGAAAGCAACCAACAGTTTGCATCTTATCTCAATTTTGTAGCATTAAGTGGACAAGAGTATTGTTACCCTCCCACCCCCCCCCCCCTCCTCCTGGATGACATGCTGGTCCATTGTGGGGTTACCCCTAGCAGTATGTGGTAGTCACCTACTGTATTTACCCATGTATAAGTTGGCCCCCATTTTTGATGGCAAAAAATGCCATTTTCTCACTTTTGTTAATATCTTTGTTAAAATTGTTCAAAGGATACATATCTTGTATTTCTTAGATGTAATTTCAGGAACTGTGGCTACACGAAAAATCACAGCCTGAAGCACTTAATAGTTCAGTGGTTCAGCAATTGTTGTATATGCAAGCATTTTGTCCTTGAGTTTCGAAAAAGCTCTCATAAAATTGAACATGTAAACCTCAAAATAACGTTTTTCGTTGTTCAGGTATAGGAGAGCTTTAGAGGATAAAGCACAACATCACAGAAGCTGGAGAATCTTTGAAAATGACTTGAAAACTATGCGAAACATGCAAGGTTTCAAAGCGGTCCTTGGTTATCTCACATGACAAACAAAACAAAAAACTCATAAACCAAACACAACAAAGTTTGCTTGCAAAAGCATTTTAATCAGGCAGGTGTGTAAACATAAAAACAATCATTACCAGCCATAAATTGCCTTCATTCAACGTGAATGACACTTGCTCATGAACACAAGATATTGCACCAGGTTACTAAGCAGTCGAACGATCATGCCTTTAAAGAAACAGAGATGCCTGTTTGAGCTTTCCACCTTTGATAACCGGCACAATTGTGCCTTCAGCATTTAGAGTTGGACAAAATCCTTTTTCATTTTGACTGGAATTGCTCACATTTTAAATCTCTTGTCGCCAAAAGAAAAGCCAACCTTTTCCACCTCGTTCGTTGCACCCAAAATGATAATACATGACTGTATTATGCAACAGTGATAATAATTTGTATAAATTATTTTGCTGGAACTTGGCTTTAAATTTTTGACCCATTTATAAGTTGAGGGCGATTTTTGGAACTTATTTAGAGGTCATAAAAGGTCAACGTATACATGGGTAAATACAGTATTTATTCATGTGGTTGAAGAGAGACAGAGCAGAGCAAAGTTTCTTGTCTAAAGAAGTAACAGATGACACTGCTAGGCCTCAAACCAGCAACCCCTAGCTCGAAATCTGGTGTGTGAACCACTACGCCTTCATTGTGCAAACCATTTCCTTGTTGCGTCTTAGAAGAGAATAAAATGTACATTAAGCTAAATAAGGTTTCCTGGCTTCCATTTTCAGGTTCGACTGAAATTGATGTTGATAGGGGAGACATTTCAGTTGTTTCTGCTTCTGGAAAACTAAAGGCAGTAACCACAACTGGAAATGTCAATGTTAACTTGTCGTATCATGATGATGTGATGCTAAAGTCAAAGGAAGGTAATTATGAAAGACTTTTGCATGTGTCTTTAGGATTTTTTTTCTTATTTCAAATCAGAGGCATAAAGTTCTCAATAAGAGCAATAACTGGAAATCAGAGGGAGAAATGGACAATTGTATCGTATCAGGAAAGATATAAAACGTAACAGGAATTGGCTTCAATTTGTCATTTTATCATGATTATCATCGTCATCATTAAATCTGTTCACCATGTTAGTCATTGGCCTTGTCTCAGTCGAATGTCCTTTGATCAGGTTACTGCCAGAAACGTTAGATGTGACATCCAGAAACTCTCTCTAGATGTGTGCCCTCCCTCTTTTAGTACCAAGCTGACTTGAATGTCTGCCTTCAAAAACTCAAGCCAGTGGCTCAACTTATTGCCACAACTAGAGCATCAATGACAACAGGTACATCTTTTACTTTCACCTTCAAGACCTTCCTAGTTCCAAAGCTACAGTAGATTGTGATTTTTGTCTTTCTGCTCAATCTCCTTGCTTCTGATACACCCATCCCCAAGTACAGGGATGTCTGTCAAAGGAAGCAAGCCTTCTGTGTCTTTGTCATAGACCCAATATTTGGTCTTCTCACTCTTATTACCCTACCTGTTTGTAAGTTGAAATCTCAGGCGATATATGGTGTGATGATGATGATTGATTGAATACCTGGTTGTATATCATGATTTTGAAGTCCATCTATGCTAGCTAGGTTCACATAATTCTTCAGGCACAAGGAATTGTTGAATAATCCTAAATACCACACCTGCTTTGATTTGAAGTTATACAGATTGCCACAGTTTTTTGGTGTTTTAAGCTGATTCCTAACTTCATACCGCAGACTAATTTAAAACTGTTATTTATTTATTTATTTATTTATTATTACATGCTACAGACTTGAAAGGTCTGGATATGAAGCACAGGGTCAACATAGAAACAAATGGTTGAAAGCCCACTCCTCTTGCAATTTTGTCTCAGCATTACATGGTTGTTGTAGTGTAATGTTACAGAAAAAAACAGGAATACTTGTAATTTATGTGACTGATGGGGTGGACTCTGTTAGCTTCAGAGGAAAAGTCACTAAAACAAAGTTTTGATAAATATTTTTGAAGGTGATTAATGGCCTCTTGGTGTTCTATAAGTTATTATTAACACCTGGTATCTTGTTATTCAACATTCAATCTGATTCAATTTTTTCAAAAGTGATTTGTAAAGTTCTACTGTACATAGCTGCACCACTTTTCTTGTTATTTAAAGGGAGGGTTTCACGTCTCTGCGCATGGGCAAACTGTCATGTTATTGAATCAATTAAAAGCATTTATGCAGTAAGCGGAAACAATGCCATAGAAGTGGAATAAAAATGTTTGACCCATACAATAAATTCAGGGTGAAAACAAAATTTGATATTTTCTGTGTAAGCCTGCAGTATCTTCCACCGAATTTGGGCCTTGGTCATTCAGAGTATTTGCTTTAGTACTCTCTGTGATTTATGAACATCATCTGGTTCAGTGAGAAACCGTAAAATTTACAAATGCGCGTGCCAGAGCTTGGACATGCGCAAAACCATGAAACTGTTCCTTTAAATTTGTATTTTTAATTTAGGTGATCATTTGAACTCTAGCATAATAATAATAATAATAATAATTATATAAATTTATTATTAAATTTATTTCTGTGTTGACCTTGATGATGGAGTCAGGATAACCCCAAAATGTCACTTTTATTTTCTATTTTTTACATGTTTCTGTCTTTCTCACAGGAAATGTAAGTGTCAAGACATTGGAGGAATCAGTTTCTTCTAAGCTTAAAGTAAAGTCCAAAAGCATTAACATTGATCCCAGTTTAAACTTGGTAAAAACTGAGGAAGATGCCGGAGAAAACTTTATTGTTTTGACAGCTCAATTCAACCCAAAACAGGATGAGCAAGAACAGA
>NC_090892.1:4817986-4822986 GCF_036669925.1 Montipora capricornis
AATTTGTGACGCTGACGAATAATAAAGCAGCTGCTTTTTCCAAAACGATGGAATTACCTGGTGATAAATAACCTCGTCTAGGAGAGTACATTTTTGACTTTGCAGAAACAATGGTCAACATCAAGAGTTAAGCGACTGTGATCTTTGTGTTGAATTCGCACTTTTTTTGTCAATCTTAAAAACACTTGAAAGAAAAAAAACCAAACTAACAAAAACAAAAACCCGCTGTCTTGCCCATAATTTTGACACAGATGTGTCCTTTGTTTGTTTGGTGTTCCTAAGGTAACGTGATCACGGTGCCCGCTGAATTTGATGTCACTTTTGATTTTGCGATTTACTTGTGCAGCCAAAAGTACAATAGAAAATTTGAACATAGCAAAAATCTCCCAAAATGGTTTTCGCTGATGGTAACTTTTTATATTCTGGGTTCAAACTTTAAGTTGTTTTCATGTCGCAAATTTTGTTGCTGATGGCAAAATATTTTATTCTCGATGGCCACTTCTGGAAATTTCCTTCTGCTCTTCCTAAAAGCTGTGCATCAATATTATTTAATTTTGCGTCAACATTTGTTTCGCATAAAGCAGGCTAACAAAATCTGTCCCTTGCTTAGTTCGCATTTTTGTGCGTTAAAATAGAACTTTTGTCCTAAGTTTCTGACGGTAAGTCGTATAGTTTGGGGTCACCCATCCAAATACTAACCCCGTCGGACAGGACTTAATTTCAGTGAACTTTTGTTTTAAAAACATCTACAATGGCACTGTAATGATATACGGTACCAAAACCGTATCGTGTACTATCAGAGCTACATATTACGCAAAGAGAACTTGAATCTCCTTGAAGACAAAACGCAGCTCAGTTGACAATTGTACAGCGCTGTGTTACTGCAGTACCACACGTACGAAATTCATGCCTATTTTTTAAAAGGGGTTTTAGAAAATTAGCAATAGCGACACTAGGAAAAAAAGTTGATGAAGTCTCAGAATAACAGAATATATATGGGTTATTGACCAAGCTTGAGGTCAAGATGGCTAGATATTGGTCAAGTTCCTTTTCTCCGTGTTTGTGGACAGCTTGGTTAACAAAGGATTTATTATATGGTATAAAACACAAAAAAGAAGATCTTTGATCTTGCGGGACTAAGCGAGAAATCCCGAGCGGGCCAGATAGCTCCATCTTGCCTGCTCGGGTAGCGAATCATAACGCGCGATTTGGTTCATCTTGCCCGCTCACGGAGCTGGCAATAAAAAACATTAGTGGTAGTAGTAGTAGTAGTGGTAATAGTAGTAGTAGTAGTACTACTACTACTACTTCTACTTCGACTACTACTACTTCTACTACCAATACCACTACCACTACTACTTCTGCGCTGCGCTTAGTACAGTTGCTCTGCGCTTTTCTTAGCCTCCCACACAGACGTTCTTAGCGCTTCGTCACTCATTGCTCCTCCACGAACGTCTGTTGAAAGGAAAAACCACTTCCGTTTAACGGCTGTTTGCCCACTATTTAAAGAAACCAATCAGCGTTGACTAATTGCGTTGTACATAGCGAATCACATGCTGCGAAAGAATGCCATAAATAAGAGGAGGTTAAAAAAACTGGAAAACGGCCTCTGATTAATCCGTAATCCACGAACGGAAGTGGTTTCGTTCCAGCAGACGTTAGTGGGGGAGGAACGCGTGACGAAGCCCTAAGAACGTCCGCGTGGGAGGCTACGCTTTTCTCATTTGTGATAGTTTTATCTCACAGAGTTTACCTCTGGAAGCTTTTCTTCGTTAACCTCTTGTTAATGTGTAAAACTCACACCTTTGACTTTTAACTCAAGTACTTAATGGGTCTCGCCTCTCAAAAAAGTCATCAACTCACAAAAATAAAGCTTCAAGGCTTTAATAACTTGAACCGAAGTCGTCGGTCTTGTCAGAGCAGAGAGTGTCAGTCAGAAAATGAAGACCCATGCCACAGTTGTCATCTCATTTATCTTGCTTTTCTTCGATTTTCTTGGCGAAAGGGAAGGAATATCTGGAACGTTTGAACCAGGCAGAAGAGAAATGGACAATAAGGTTAGTTTTCTTAGTGTCTTTTTATCCCTCGTTTTCTTCTTTCTGGTGCGCGAGTAATATTTACTGAGTTCTGAGGAAGCCGCACCGTAAATTTGAAAACTATCGTCTAAGCACTCTCTCAAGCAAACAGCTCAACATCTGTACGTGAGGAAAAAACCTTCATTTGAACTTTCAACAAGCTCTATATTCCGTAAGTGACCATCTCTAATTACGGATTCCCTCAATTGTCTTCTTCCCAGGGGTGTGGACTAAGATCGTAGTAAAACATCAACGAGGTCGATTCACGCTGTTTGCTTAAATCAGACGCCAAAAATGGATGTTGAAAACTTCGGGAAAATGTTTCACCTCCACCTGTATCTGGGTAACAAGGGATTGGAAAATATTCTAAAGAGAAGAAAGAGTTAGATTTTGATTTTAGTTCCACCTCGAGTAAAGTAAATTATGTCGTATACGACATGAAAACGAATAACACGAGTTGTGACGTCAAAGAGGTTATATTCAAACAAGGCCCCATTCCACAGCAGTTGTGTTTGACGTTAAAGGGGCTAGGTCACGCAATTTTAGGCAATTTCAGCATTGATCGAATGGTCATAGAATTAACTAAAATATGAAAATAACTATTCAAAACTATAGAAGAACTCTAACAAAACACAGGGAAGCCAAGAACGGACATGGATGGACAAAAACGGAGAGGATTGAAACGGATTGAATTTGGGTAAATTTGAAAAACGTCGGTCCACCTTTTTTCAAATTTATATCAGTCTGTATCAAAATGTCATTTACAAAGCTGGAAAATCATTCTCAGTTGTTAACTGGCGTGATTTTGCGAATGAAAGACTCTTGCTCTGCCAATTTTTCGTTTATAGCTCATAATTAAGAAAATTAAACAAATTGACCTAAAATAGCGTGACCTAGCCCCTTTAAGGAACGCACCCAGTAGGGAGCTTAAGCAACGACAACGGCGACGGCAAAGAGATCGTCATCTCAAAATAGAAATTCGCCTTATTTTCATCTCTTCGTGACTATTTCAACCTTTTAAGGCTAAATTCAGCGTACCCCGGGACTTTTTCTTATTTACGCGTAGCCGGCTACGCGTGGCTACGCGTAGCTACCAATTTAAGGCTAATTTAAATTAGTGATCACGGAATATGTCAACTGAAGAAAACTAGAAAGCGAAATCTGGTAATACGCGTAGCCGGCTACGGAGAGTGGCTACGCGTGTCCGTGGCTAGTCACTTACGGCCTAAGCACTCTTAGCTCTCATTTTACGGTTCGGTTAATTACACTTTTTACGACATCGTTTGAAGAATATAGCCTGCGTTTACTGATTAAGCCTAAGCGCTTGTTTCAGTGATTAGATCGAAGCACTCTTTAAAATTTTAGCTTTCAATTTACGGTTTGGTCAACTATACTTTTTATGAGATCGTCTGAAGAATATAGCACTCGTTTACTGATTAAGCCTAAGCGCTTGTTTCAGTGATTAAGTCGAAGCACCCTTTTAACATTTTAGCTTTCAGTTTGCGATTTGGTTAACCACACTTTTTATGAAATCGTTTGAAGACTAAAGCACTCGTTTACTGATTAAGCCTAAGCGCTTGTTTTAGTGATTAGATCGAAGCACTCTTTCAAATTTTAGCTTTCAATTTACGGTTTGGTTAACTACACTTTTTATGAGATCGTCTGAAGAATATAGCACTCGTTTACTGATTAAGCCTAAGCGCTTGTTTCAGTGATTAGGTCGAAGCACTCTTCTAAGGTTTAGCTTTCACTTTGCGGTTTGGTCAACTACACGTTTTATGAGATCGTCTGAAGATTATAGCACTCGTTTGCTGATTAAACATAAGCGCTTGTTTCAGTGATTAGGTCTTATATATTTATCACGTTCTTAAGGCACTAAAACCACTGCCGAGCCGCCGGGCCCCTCTTATATATCTACCTCGATTGAAAGGCACTAAAACCACTGCCGAGCCGGCGAGCCGGCGAGCCGCCGAGCCACTCTGTTATATATCTACTTCGTTCTTAAGGCACTAGCGACATAACAAACTCCCTCGTTCTATGATCAAGATTCCACGACTTAACACCGCTACCCTTAGAATTAAGTTTGACGCGTAGCCCCGCGTAGACGAGTAGCCAACACATAAGAAGTTGCCTCGTTCCATGATCCAGCCCACACCACAAAACCATACGAACACCACTACCCTTAATCTTAATTTTGACGCGTAGCCACGCGTAGACGCGTAGCCAGCACATAAGAAATTGCCTCGTTCTATGATACAGCCTCCATGACAAAACACTACGAACACCGGTACCCTTAACCTTAAGTCTGACACGTAGCCACGCGTAGACGCGTAGCCAGCACATAAGAAATTGCCTCGTTCTATGATACAGCCTCCATGACAAAACACTACGAACACCGATACCCTTAACCTTAAGTTTGACGCGTAGCCACGCGTAGACGCGTAGCCAGCACACAAGAAATTCCCTCGTTCCATGATCCAGCCCACACCACAAAACACTACGAACACCGGTACCCTTACCCTCAAGTTTGACGCGTAGCCACGCGTAGACGCGTAGCCAGCACATAAGAAATTGCCTCGTTCTATGATATAGCCTCCATGACAAAACACTACGAACACCGGTACCCTTAACCTTCAGTTTGACGCGTAGCCACGCGTAGACGCGTAGCCAGCACATAAGAAATTGCATCGTTCTATGATCCAACTTACACGACAAAACAATACGAACACTGGTACTCTTAGCTTTAATTTTGACGCGTAGCCACGCTTAGACGCGTAGCCAGCACATAAGAAATTGCCTCGTTCTATGATCCAGCTTACACGACAAAACAATACGAACACTGGTACTCTTAGCTTTAATTTTGACGCGTAGCCACGCGTAGACGCGTAGCCAGCACATAAGAAATTGCCTCGTTCTATGATACAG
>NC_090892.1:4827986-4835486 GCF_036669925.1 Montipora capricornis
TACATATGACTGCATGAGGAGAGAATCATGTTAAGATGCTGTGTCTGTTAGTATCATCGGTGGAAGGCGACCGATTTCAGTCATGTACACCACTTAAGTCACCATCGCTCAAATAAATATAAACTGAAACTTGTCAGGAAAAACCATGTCTAACACTTAAAACGTCTGAATCAAGTGTCTTGTTTGTTGGTGCGGTCTATTATTATGCAGGATACAGAGACGGTTCTCATTCAGGAGTCAAGCTAAGCGTGTTTTTTAGTACAGCCGCGCGAGAGCGTGATTACAAGAGCAAAAGATATCACGTGAATCACGACATATCGTACGTATGGTAACAACTTCTGATCTTTATTTCACTATTAAGCACAACTGATACTTAACAAAACTTAAAACTTATGCATTTAAACATTGAGCCAGCATTCTTTTTGAGAAGGATCTTCAATCATCGGACAATGTCCTGATTTTCATGAGGCAAACATCTTTGCAACTTTATCTTTCGATTCATTCCAGTCCTCCGTATCTATTCGTCTACAATCCAAACTTCTTGCTGCTGCACAAATATCCCTCGCGTCTCTAACTTTGAGCTGAAACCAAAAAAAAACAGCTTTGCGTTAACACCTTGCTTTAAAGTTTAAAGTGGGCTTGAAGTATTCAAAGATTCGACACCCACTCCATTAAAAATGGCTTGGAGTTATAAAGCTAAGAACCATTGACTTCTTGTGATGTTCTCAAATGGACTCGCTCTTTCATCCGCAATGAAAAGACCTCTGATACATCCAATTAACCATTGACCATTTTATCCAAAGTCAACCCTTTCTTCTCAGTTATTAAGACAGGCCCAGGCTGACTGTTTGGTCTGAAGGGGCTTTGATCTCTGCGATTGACTGAGCTAACCTGGCCTTTTGACAAACACCCACAACAAGATTGTATCTATCTTATTCTTAGAAGGCAAACCTGATTCCTTTTTTTTTTGCCGCCGTTCACGGGTGGAAGAACTCCTCCGAATCCGTTGCACTGAACAACAATAGCACTCAACAACAACAAAAGGGAGAAGATTACGAGGATTCCTGCCTTGTTCATTTTTGCGTTTTATGTTTTATACCGAAAGAGTGAAGCAAAACCAAATGGTGTGGAGGTCCCTGTACTGACTCGTTATTTATAGGGATCTCTTTCCTTTCTCAGGATGTTTAAACGTAGTGTTTTTCAAGTGTATACCGCCTTGTCCTCGTCGCTGAGAGATTCTTAAAACGGGAAAATCCATTAACTACTTGAGTTAAAAACCAAGGGCATTGAGAGCTGCTTTACGACATGTTAAAAGTATAAGTGCTTTTTCAGACTTTAACCATGCCAAATTGTTTTATTTTTCTATCTACATCAGAACATTTATTTTTTAGTTTCTGTTACACCCCGTTTTTAAGCTGAAAGTGCAACACGCATGAAAAATTCACAAAACGCGAAGTTTTAAACTACTTTTTGCCGTTCAGTATGACTTGAGATTTCTGTTTTCAAGTTCTTTTCTGTCTACTAGCACCGACTAGATGGGTCTGTAGGATGATGCTAGAGGAGGAAAAAAATTAAACTGGCTCTCATCCTTTCACAGGGCGATGATGTTATAAACTGCAATGGTATTTCCACAAAATTTTTTTTAAACGAGGAAACTCAATTGAAATGAGTGATAAAATCGACAAAGGATTTTGATTTGACCTTGGTGCTTAAGTTTTAACTCAGATCTACCGAGACGCATGCATAAATTCTCTAAATGCTGCCCAGAAGTGCCAGAGTAGGCGACCCGAACACATAATTTGAATGCTCAGTCAACGTAACGGTTTGTAGGGTTTATATGGGAAACATGAAATGCAGAAAAAAATCGGCTAATCTTAGTTTATAGAGAGGAAAATAAATGAAATAAAGTTACTCTTGCTTCACCTTGTGTCCTTGTGTTGATTTGAGGCGTTCTGGGCTAGTTTTGAAATTTGCTGCTATCCTATCTTTGGGGTCAAAACCGGCCTAGAACGCCTCAAATCGACACAAGATGAAGTAAGAGTAAGTTTATTTTACTTATTTTCCTCGCTATAACTAGGGTTAGCCGATATTTTTTCTGCTTTTTATGTTGCCCATATAAACCCTACAAACTGTTACGTTGACTGAGCATTCAAATTATGTGTTTGGGGGGACTGTGCCTGAGTGAATTGTCGTCACGTCCGCGTTTCTGCGTCAACGAGTGAACATTATTGACCCAATTTAGACCTAAACAATAACATAAAAATAGTCGATTTTGTCGTTTAAAGTAGCGATGTTCATAATTCATAGCCTTTTTGTGGTAGTGCACTGCAAGTGCACGAAACACTATGTCACCGGGTTGCAAGAGTGTAAGAGCGTAAGAGCCCGTGCAGGTGGTGACAATAGGCCCGCAGCGCGAGAATAACTCACGAACATAAACAGGTCTGTTGGAAGCGTGCTTGAGTTTCAACAAAATGCGCCCCAAAATCGGTAAGAATTTGTGACGCTGACGAATAATAAAGCAGCTGCTTTTTCCAAAACGATGGAATTACCTGGTGATAAATAACCTCGTGTAGGAGAGTAAATTTTTGACTTTGCAGAAACAATGGTCAACATCAAGAGTTGGGCGATTGTGATCTTTGTGTTGAATTCGCACTTTTTTGTCAATCTTAAAAACACTTGAAAGAAAAAAACCCAAACTAACAAAAACAAAAACCCGGTGTCTTGCCCATAATTTTGACACAGATGTATCCTTTGTTTGTTTGGTGTTCCTAAGGTAACGTGATCACGGTGCCCGCTGAATTCGATGTCACTTTCGATTTTGCGATTTACTTGTGCAGCCAAAAGTACAATAGAAAAATTGAACATAGCAAAAATCTCCCAAAATGGTTTTCGCTGATGGTAACTTTTTATATTCTCGGTTCAAACTTTAAGTTGTTTTCCTGTCGTAAATTTTGTTGCTGATGGCAAAATATTTTATTCTCGAGGGCCACTTCTGGAAATTTCCTTCTGCTCTTCCTAAAAGCTGTGTATCAATATTATTTAATTTTGCGTCAACATTTGTTTTGCATAAAGCAGGCTAACAAAATCTGTCCCTTGCTTCGTTCGCATTTTTGTGCGTTAAAATAGAGCTTTTGTCCTAAGTTTCTGACTGCAAGTCGTATAGTTTGGGGTCACCCATCCAAATACTAACCCCGTCCGACAGGACTTAAAATCAGTGAACTTTTGTTTTAAAAACATCTACAATGGCACTGTAATGATATTCGGTACCAAAACCGTATCGTGTACTATCAGAGCTACATATTACGCAAAGAGAACTTGAATCTCCTTGAAGACAAAACGCAGCTCAGTTGACAATTGTACAGCGCTGTGTTACTGCACTACCACACGTACGAAATTCATGCCTATTTTTTAAAAGGGGTTTTAAAAAAATAGCAATAACGACACCAGGAAAAAGAGTTGATGAAGTCTCTAACAGAATATATATGGGTTATTGACCAAGCGTGAGGTCGAGGTCAAGTTCCTTTTCTGCGTGTTTGTGGACAGACATCTTGACCGAACAAGCTTGGCTAATAAAGGATTTATTATATGGTATAAAACACAAAAAAGAAGATCTTTGATCTTGCGGGACTAAGCAAGAAATCCCGAGCGGGCCAGATAGCTCCATCTTGCCCGCTCGGGTAGCAAATCATAACGCGCGATTTGGTATATCTTGCCCGCTCACGGAGCTGGCAACAAAAAACATTAGTGGTAGTAGTAGTAGTAGTAGTAGTGGTAATAGTAGTAGTAGTACTACTACTACTACTACTTCTACTTCGACTACTACTACTTCTACTACCACTACCACTACCACTACTACTTCTGCGCTGCGCTTAGTACAGTTGCTCTGCGCTTTTCTTAGCCTCCCACACAGACGTTCTTAGCGCTTCGTCACTCATTGCTCCTCCACGAACGTCTGTTGAAAGGAAAAACCACTTCCGTTTAACGGCTGTTTGCCCACTATTTAAAGAAACCAATCAGCGTTGACTAATTGCGTTGTACATAGCGAATCACATGCTGCGAAAGAATGCCATAAATAACACGAGGTTAAAAAAACTGGAAAACGGCCTCTGATTAATCCGTAATCCACGAACGGAAAAAGTTTCGTTCCAGCAGACGTTAGTGGGGGAGGAACGCGTGACGAAGCCCTAAGAACGTCCGCGTGGGAGGCTACGCTTTTCTCATTTGTGATAGTTTTATCTCACAGAGTTTACCTCTGAAAGCTTTTCTTTGTTAACCTCTTGTTAATGTGTAAAACTCACACCTTTGACTTTTAACTCAAGTACTTAATGGGTCTCGCCTCTCAAAAAAGTCATCAAGTCACAAAAATAAAGCTTCAAGGCTTTAATAACTTGAACCGAAGTCGTCGGTCTTGTCAGCGCAGAGAGTGTCAGTCAGAAAATGAAGACCCATGCCACAGTTTTCATCTCATTTATCTTGCTTTTCTTCGCTTTTCTTGGCGAAAGCGAAGGAATATCTGGAACGTTTCCACCAGGCAGAAGAGACATGGACAATAAGGTTAGTTTTCTTAGTGTCTTTTTGTCCCTCGTTTTCTTCTTTCTGGTGCGCGAGTAATACTTACTCAGTTCTGAAGAAGCACCGTAAATTTGAAAACTATCGTCTAAGCACTCTCTCAAGCAAAGAGCTCAACATCTGTACGCGAGGAAAAAACCTTCATTTGAACTTTCAACAAGCTCTATATTCCGTAAGTGACCATCTCTAATTACGGCGGCAAAGAAATGGACAAAAGTGAAAAACGCACGTGCAGGGCGTGCAAAGCAATTGTCTTTGCCCACTAAAATTCGCAAATTTGTGACGTTCTCGTTGCCGTCGCCGTTGTCGTTGCTTAAGCTCCCTAATATTCGAAAAGAGAGGGCCACGGATTCCTTGCCCCAGTTGTCCCGGTGGATAAATCTCTATCCAACAGTTTTAATGTGTGCAAAGGTTTCAGTATATCAGTGCGTTGTACAACTGGGGCCGGGTGTTTTGTTTCAACCAGGGGCACCCAGAAAGCCACCACAAATCTCAATAACATTGTAATCGGCTGTCGTTTGCGTATTGCAAGGTGTTTTGAGTCTTTGTTACCATGGTACAAAGCACTATAGTATAAATGCCTCATTTTATATCATGATTATTGTTAACTTAGAGATCATCGTGATCTCTTGCCACAAAGTTCAATGGTCTCTCCATAAACGTCTTTGTTAATCTGTACCAAAGGAACCCCGGCCTCATTCAGCCCAGAGTGGTTCGCGAATTGATTGCGATAAAAGTGGTCATTGCGTTCAATGGTTCTCGACTTACCAATGTGCACAAAATGGGATTAAATGGTATAAAGTCAACTCTATGAACCTTTTTGTCCTGGAGCTTACTTGAAAATACATTTGCATAAATTTTTAATTTCAGCTCAAACTGAAAAAAATCATGAGCATTTGCGCTGCTGCAAGAGATCTGGAGTGTGGAAGGATTGATCGTGAAGACTGGCATAAATCGGGTGATAAATTTGTCAACTGAAAGGCTTGCTCAATGACATTGAAGATTGTCCATTGACTGAAAAGAAATGTTCGAATGTATTTTATGTCATGATGACTGTGTAATATGTGATTTATATGCAGAAAATAAAAAGAGAAAAGGAAGATTGTTCTCGATAATATTATAAATATTTAAGTTTAAAAACTCTTTGAAAACCATGTGGAATGCGCGCCGCGAAGAAACTCGCTTTCAATTCAAGAGGATAAAACATAAGTGTGCTAGTGATAACCTGTTGAAAGTGGGCGAGAACGATCATCGCTGAGGAAGCGTATGATACATTTCCATGATGATCTTAAAGCTTCATTTAGAGAAATGTCAGTATTAGATTCTCCACACCTCTTTCAGCCGACTTCCTCACATCTACCCCAGTGTAATATTCCGTATCAGAATGGGACCTGTATGACACAAAATGAAATGAGGCGGATTGTTTCATTTTTTTCTAAACCCCTTCAAACATTTGCATCATGCTCACCCATGGCAGAGCAAGCTCAATATTCCAAGGGTCACGATATGGTAAGGGACAACGAGTAATTTAATTTCAGGTATGTCACGCATACGTCATGCATCGCAGACCACGAAGGTAAACACGATGCTAAAGGCGCAAACATTTTCCACAAGAATGGTACGTGAAAGCATGTGGCATTATGGGATAGCTGTCGACCCAGGTCTTCTCGGAAATGTCACGCAATGGCGTGACAGTGCGAAAAGACAATCGCTTTGAGAACTTCGCAGCGATTTTACTCTCTTGAATGCTCGGTGACCCCCAGTTTTCTTTCCGTAGATCACTTCCTTTTCTGATTTTGTCTATTTTAACAAAAAAACAAAAAAAATCTGTACGTGAGAAGTTACAAATATTTCGCCTTTTATGCTCTCGTGCGACCGAAGTTTTCTTTCTTAGACTAATAATATATGTATCGTTTTTCAAGGTCTATATTACCTCAGAAAAAGACATCAGCTGCAAAAGTTTGTTTAGTTATGTTGAATTGAGTACGTTTACCTGATCTAAATTTCACGAATGTAGCTTTTTTATTGCTGACAGTTGTAAGCAAAGATCGTCTTAAAATAACGCAAGCTTCTAAAAGTGCACCTCATGATCTCGAAAACAAGCACGGTGACCCACCATTTTTTTTGCCTTTTTGGCCAAAGTAGATCATTACCTTTCTGCGTGGCAAGTTTTAAAAAAATCTGTACGTGGGAACGTTTTGGGCGCGAACGTCCTTAATACAGGAATATTTGGGTGACCCGAAAACACTGACCCCCACACTGGTAAATGTACAATTCAGTTTGCCAATTTGAGTACATACGTATTTTCAGTAAAATTTTTTTCGGTATTTCATGTGGTGGTGACCATTTCAATGTTTTGACTGTATTCCTTCTTGCTTGTCCTTCAATGATTTGTTTTCCAATACGATATGCAAATGGCACTCGTCACTAAGGTGTAGACACTCATCGTAATTAGTCGGCCCCGAACAAGAACGCTTGTCGTTTGCCGTAGACTCGCATCGTCTCTCACGCTTTGCGTTGAGCTTTTTCACAGGACTATTAGAAGTGTAAGATGATTGAAAGTGTCTTCAATTGGACTTCGAATGTTTCAAATGAGTGCTATGGCCAACTTGGAGCTGAATTTTATAAGCCTTTGACTTGTCAAGGCGCTAAACATGACGAGGACATGAGCAATTGCTCTTCGACCCTCAAGCTCCGAGGGGGTTCTTTATATTCCAGCTTGCTGGAAAAGTGACCTTGAAATGGGAAAGGAAAGGAAACTAAGGAACTTTGTTTAAGTGTCTAGTCCTTCTAGCGCTGGAACGCTAATTGGGGACACTGTAAACTGAAATTAAAAATTAACGCCAATCAAATCAAATGTTTGTATTTGGGGAGAGGGGAAACCGGAGTACCTGGAGAAAACATCTCGGTGCAGAGTAGAGAACCAACAAA
>NC_090892.1:4837986-4840486 GCF_036669925.1 Montipora capricornis
TTATTTTAACTAATGCTTGAACAATATTTATGAAAGTCAAGTAGACTAGAGCACGACTGATAAAAACAACGCGAACATCAGTCGTGCAGTAGTCTACTTGACTTTCCTAAATATTTTTAATCAATTTTGACTGATCACGATCTTCTCTTATCCAACGCAGTGCAAGACTTATGGTCACTTATCGTCCACGGTTTCTGCAAAGGTTTTCAAACCTCAACTTCACTAATGCTCGAAGTAATGCGTGACATATTACAGTCGCGTTACCTGCGCAGTTACGTTGCGCACAAACAATTAGCGCGAACGTCCTTAAGTCACCATCGCTCAAATAAACGTAAACTGAAACTTGTCCGGAAAAACCATGTCTACCACTTAAAACGTCTGAATCAAGTGTCTTGTTTGTTGGTGCGGTCTATTATTATGCAGGATACAGAGACGGCTCTCATTCAGGAGTCAAGCTAAGCGTGTTTTTTAGTACAGCCGCGCGAGAGCGTGATTACAAGAGCAAAAGATATCACGTGAATCACGACATATCGTACGTATGGTAACAACTTCTGATCTTTATTTCACTATTAAGCACAACTGATACTTAACAAAACTTAAAACTTATGCATTTAAACATTGAGCCAGCATTCTTTTTGAGAAGGATCTTCAATCATCGGACAATGTCTTGATTTTCATGAGGCAAACATCTTTGCAACTTTATCTTTTGATTCATTCCAGTCCTCCGTATCTATTCGTCTACAATCCAAACTTCTTGCTGCTGCACAAATATCCCTTGCGTCTCTAACTTTGAGCTGAAACCAAAAAAAAAACAGCTTTGCGTTAACACCTTGCTTTAAACTTTAAAGTGGGCTTGAAGTATTCAAAGATTCGACACCCACTCCATTAAAAGTGGCTTGGAGTTATAAAGCTAAGAACCATTGACTTCTTGTGATGTTCTCAAATGGACTCGCTCTTTCATCCGCAATGAAAAGACCTCTGATACATCCAATTAACCATTGACCATTTTATCCAAAGTCAACCCTTTCTTCTCAGTTATTAAGACAGGCCCCGGCTGACTGTTTGCTCTGAAGGGGGCTTTGATCTCTGCGATTGACTGAGCTAACCTGGCCTTTTGACAAACACACACAACAAGATTGTATCTATCTTATTCTTAGAAGGCAAACCTGATTCCTTTTTTTTTTGCCGTTCACGGGTGGAAGAACTCCTCCGAATCCGTTGCACTGAACAACAATCGCACTCACCAACAGCAAAAGGGAGAAGATTACGAGGATTCCTGCCTTGTTCATTTTTGCGTTTTATGTTTTATACCGAAAGAGTGAAGCAAAACCAAATGGTGTGGAAGTCCCTGTACTGACTCGTTATTTATAGGGATCTCTTTCCTTTCTCAGGATGTTTAAACGTAGTGTTTTTCAAGTGTATACCGCCTTGTCCTCGTCGCTGAGAGATTCTTAAAACGGGAAAATCCATTAACTACTTGAGCTAAAAACCAAGGGCATTGAGAGCTGCTTTACGACATGTTAAAAGTATAAGTGCTTTTTCAAACTTTAACCATGCCAAATAGTTTTATTTTTCTATCTACATCGGAACATTTATTTTTTAGTTTCTGTTACACCCCGTTTTTAAGCTGAAAGTGCAACACGCATGAAAAATTCACAAAACGCGAAGTTTTAAACTACCTCAAGTTTTGCCGTTCAGTATGACTTGAGATTTCTGTTTTCAAGTTCTTTTCTGTCTACTAGCACCGACTAGATTGGTCTGTAGGATGATGCTAGAGGAGGAAAAAACTGAACTGGCTCTCATCCTTTCACAGGGCGATGATGTTATAAACTGCAATGGTATTTCCACAAAAATGTTTTTTAAACGAGGAAACTCAATTGAAATGAGTGATAAAATCGACAAAGGATTTTGATTTGACCTTGGTGCTTAAGTTTTAACTCAGATCTACCGAGACGCATGCATAAATTCTCTAAATGCTGCCCAGAAGTGCCAGAGTAGGCGACCCGAACACATAATTTGAATGCTCAGTCAACGTAACGGTTTGTAGGGTTTATATGGGAAACATGAAATGCAGAAAAAAATCGGCTAATCTTAGTTTATAGAGAGGAAAATAAAAGAAATAAAGTAGTAGTAGTAGTAGTAGTAGTAGTAGTAGTAGTACTACTACTACTACTACTACTACTTCTACTTCTACTACTTCTACTACTACTTCTACTACCACTACCATTACCACTACCACTACCACTACCACTACCACTACCACTACTACTTCTGCGTTGCGGTTAGTACAGTTGCTCTGCGCTTTTCTTAGCCTCCCACACAGACGTTCTTAGCGCTTCGTCACTCATTGCTCCTCCACGAACGTCTGTTGAAAGGAAAAACCACTTCCGTTTAACGGCTGTTTGCCCACTATTTAAAGAAACCAATCAGCGTTGACTAATTGCGTTGTACATAGCGAATCACATGCTGCGAAAGAATGCCATAAATAACACGAGGTTAA
>NC_090892.1:4845486-4872986 GCF_036669925.1 Montipora capricornis
CAAGCGCTAAAACAGACTCACGAAATTGCTGAGGGGAAAATATTGCTATTATATATTAGGAACAAGGACATCGAACCGTTTCGGGGTGCAGGGATAGCGCAGTGGTGAGAGCACTCGCCTTCCACCGATGTGGCCCAGGATCGATTCCCGAATTCCATATCTGGGTTGAGTTTGTTGGTTCTCTACTCTGCTCCGACAGGTTTTTCTCCGGGTGCTCCGGTTTTCCCCTCTCCTCATAAACCAACATTTGCAGGCGTAGCTCAGTTGGCCAGTGCGCGGCTTTCGGAGCATGGGGTCCTCAGTTCGATCCTCGGTGACTTTAACGTCTGTTTCCACTATCCTCTGTTCCCTGTAGCTATAGCTTTAAATATCCGTGAAACGGAGCTCTGACAGAGGGAGGGGGGTAAAAAGGCGTATCGTCAACTCCCATTGATGCCAGTTTCGTAACTGAAGGAAGTACTGACGTTAAATAAATTGACTTTACTTTACAAGGAAGGATTACGTTTTTGCAAACGTTGGCCGTGAAGCACTTATATTTGAACAGACTTAACTGATTAGAGTGTAATGTGAAGTGCTAAGTATCTACCCCATATGAACCATGTGAGCGTTATCCCTACTCGTGGAAATGGGCCACACAAGGACAGAGAAAAACTCTGACCAGGGTGGGAATTGAACCCACGACCTCCGGGTTAGATCACCGCAGACTGGAGATGATCACATCGAATATTATGAAAACGACACCGAGAATAATAAGATAACAACCCGAAGGGATAATAACATAAGTAATGAATATAATGATATGGCCACCCAATAAAATAAAGAAAGTAACATAAGACAGTTCTGGCGTGTGTATGGATGACTAGGAATGTTTTGGTCAGCTGTAGTTGTCGATGGCACAACACGATTCAAATTAAGCGGTATGAAAATGGACGTGAGGAATAAAAATATTGAGTAAATCTTGGAAAGAGCGAAGCTTTCAACGCTTTAGGTATTTCCGTATTGTTTTCTTTATTTTTTGAGAGGGTCCAGAATTGGGTCCAGAAGGGGAGGGGAGTGGGGTCTGCGTTTTGTACCGTCCCGGATCGGAGAGGAGATTTTGAAATTCCGTTGAATCATTTTATGCTTCAGGTAGCAAAAGAAGGTGAAGTACAGTGTACGTGAATAATCTTCTCCAGAACGGTCAAAGTTACTACAGTACTGTAATAGATTACTAATAGAAAACTCGCACTGAAGCTCACGCTGTGCAGCTGAACATTCGGGAATTTTGACAGATCAGGGAGCAACTGAGTTTTATCCGGATGATCGAGATCGTCTCAGTTGTCTGGGTCGTCAGCGATCGTCTGGATAGTGATTCCATATAATCGTCCTGCATGATCGCCCCTGGAGCGATCAAGGTGATCAGGACGATCATATGGACACTGGGTTTAAAGTGGAAACACATCTCTTAAAAGTTTTAATTTTCTTACGCATAATTTCGAATACTTCTTCTATCTTGACCTTGCCTTCAAAAAAAAAAATCCTTTCTTCCAGAAAAATGAGGGGTAGTTGCAAACAGGAGGCTGGGGTCGGGGTGTCTTTTTTTCAATTTTTTTTTGTTTCAATTTTTATTGTTATTCACCTGTCCTGTAATGATTTGTCCTTCAGACCATCCATTACGGGAATAAAGGTCTATTCAAGCTAAACCTTTGGGAAGGTTAGCACTTTTACTTTTAACGTCTTCTTTGCTTCTCTCCCTACCCTCCTGATTCAATATTGTGCAAAACTGAACGGTTTTAGAGGGAAAATTGTTGTGTAACCTTCCAACATTGAATAGGTGGATGGGGTGCTATATAAGAGAAGAAGAAACTGTTCCTTTTGAGCCTTAAAATGCAGCTCTGAGGCCGGTTCATTTATATCCTTCCCAACTAATTTTGTCTATGAATGTAGGCTTGCAAAACCTCGACGGATTTGCAAATAGCTTTTTCGTTCTCGGAACAACTCCCAAGATTGTTGGCCAACAACTCCCAAGATTGTTGGCCAACAACTTTCAACATTGTTGGCCACCAACCTCCAACATTGTTGGCCAACAACTTCCATCATTGTTGGCCAACAACTCCCAATATTGCTGGCCAACAACTTCCACCATTGTTGGCCAACAACTCCCAATATTGTTGGCCAACAACTTGCAACATTGTTGGCCACTAACCTCTAACAGTGTTGAACAACAACTTCCATCATTGTTGGCCAATAACTCCCAATATTGCTGGCCAACAACCTCCACCATTGTTGGCCAACAACTCCCAATATTGTTGGCCAACAACTCCCAACATTGTTGGCCAACAACTCCCAACATTGCTGGCCAACAATTTCCAACATTGTTGGCCACCAACCTCCAACATTGTTGAGTGTCACATGTTGCGTCCCTTTGCAAACCCTGTTGCATGTGTTTGCATGTGAACTGGTCAAACGTTTGAGGCAACAACTTAACATTGTTTTTGCTCCCTGATCGCCAAAGAGTAGCGCAACAATGTTGGAACCGTTTGCACGGCTCTTCTAACATTGTTGTTCTAAAAAAAAACATTCGTTTAGTGTATGGGTACGTGTGTGTGTGTGCGTGTGTGACCTTATCTACCTATCGATGAAATTAAAGAAATTATTGCAATTTTATAAAAAAGGTAAAAAAAAAAAAAAAAAAAAAAAGAAAAGAAAAATTGCATTGTTGGCGCCACCCGCCCGCATTACATATGGTCTCTATGGAGACAGCAACGCATTAACGTGATGAAAACAAGATGGCAGCCAAATCTTGTAATTTTACAAAGTCTTATAGGTCGTATCCTTCCCATAATGCCCTTCACGTGCTTACATTGTTTGGGAGTTGTTGCGTTCGTTTGCCCACAACTGCCAACACCATCCGACATCTGCAGAACCAACAACTTCCTACAATGGTGGGGGTTATTGCGTCCGTTTGCACGGAGCTTTAATTAAGGTCCATATTAATTCGGGCAACAAAGGAGCCCATTTAAATCGGTCAGTGACACTAGATCGCTTACCGTGATTGGTGTTTAGACCGCAGAGCGATGCGACTGCTTCGAAGGTATTATGCGCGCATTTCTGCCCAATTCCCATTGCGTCAGGGAGTTAGTTATCGCCTCTTATTACGTACATTGAGCTGGCTGTTACCTGTGAGATTAAAAATGAAATCTCTACAGGATGTTGCCGCCCGCTGATTTTAACATCCCACTCGAAAATGTAAAGCTAGGTGTAACTGTCAGTGGATCGCTTTGAGAAGCAAGCTAACGCGCTCCAATAAGACAAAAGATTTTTTTCAAAAGTTACCACAAAAGCGAGTCGCACCGCTTCTGAAATAAGCTCGGCTAGTCATTCTTTTGTCGTTATTCTTGCAGAGTTCAGAGAGGGCGAGTTCAGGCTTCAAAAGACATTGTTTCTCCAACCGAAATTTTAATTAAAGCTTGAAATTCATTAATATTAATGTCTGTTAATGTAACAATGGTTGAAGTTGTTTATGTTCTATGATAATTTTCATTCAGATTATTTTATTCATACCCTCTCGGATTAAAAGGCGTTTTTAAACTGATAGAGTTTCCATTTTCGCCTTTTATGGTTCGTCCTGACAGCCCATGTATACGGCATCTTGACCGACTGGTTTCATACGCGATAGGAAGTCTTATCAACAGGTAAGAAGGAAGACATATCTTAAAATAAGAAACTTCGGTTCTTCGGTATGGCAACTCAGTGTTTAAGGGGCTTGTCTATTTTCACAATAATTTTCTCTGGTTTTTGTTGAAGGGCGTATTAGAGATAACTAAATGGGCGTTGACAGTACCAAAGAGAGCGCGTTCGTTTAATAATTTGCAACCAAATTCCCATATTTCTTATTCAAGTGGTATAAGTTTTTAGCTGACGCGCAGTCACGCAACACAGAGCTTTCCCTCAGTTTCAACTACATGCTCCTTATTATCGGCTGTAAAGTTAATTTTCTTCAGTTTTCTATGAATTAATATGACTGCAATTAAAAAATTGAATGAATGCTCGCTTGTTCGCTCTTTACGTTTTGAGCTTCGGGCTTCGCGACCAGTAGCAGCAGTTTTAAAATTCGTTGGATGTCATTGTGGCATTCTATCTCAAAGTTGCCAAGAAATGACACGCTAATTACCCCAAATTTATTATTTCATTACATCCAATGAAAACGTGTGCAATGTAGTAACTTGCCAGTGGCTGCAAATTGCTTTACCTTGCACCTCCATCATTAAAATATCTCTCCGCCAGTGTATTATAAACTCACCTTGAATTCCAACGTGGCAAAATTCTAAATCATCTACACTGAATAAAACTGCCTTTCGAAGTATAATAAGTGTAATGATTTTCCATCATTATTTTGATTAGTAGTCGCTAAATTGAGTCAGATGACTTACATGTACTCGGAGTTTTGATGCCCGCTCTATTTCACCGAAAAATGCTTCAAACCCGAATATCTTGGTTTCCGTTGAAGGAATGAAAGGAGCTAATCTAAAAAAGCTGCCGAAATTATGTACAATTTAGAAGAAAATTCAACAGACGGTGTACATTTAAAGGCAAGAGATTCATACTAGCAGATCCCTATCAGCATAAGCCAAGATGATTGCATCGTAAAAGCCTTCGACGTCTTTTTATGTTAAGAATCAATGGTTTTAAGAATTGTGTGAGAAATTACGGTACTGAACAAAGTATTACAATAGCTCAGTTACGAGTGGAGTTAGATGATATTCAAAGGGCATTGAATAGAAAAGATAGAGTCCTTGTTCCATTATTGAGCTTTTAAGACTTCATTTCCATAGCAACTTAAATCGTCGTAACACACGCGAATCTCCCGGGAAGAATCTTCATCGATGATGTTGCTTCATGCAGGACCATTTTGCTTTCAGTTGGCTATTAAAAATTTATGACATTACCATATCATGAAGATATATGTGACAAGCTTTCCGTAAAAAATTCCAGTTATCGATGACCCTAAAATATCGTTGATGGGTTATTTCAGGGTATCAAATGTAGATGGGAAAAGCGGGGGGGCGCTTTCCACTGGCGAACACAGACATAACCAGCGAGGTTTCCTTGAATCACTGTGATTTAGAGAAACCTTGTTGCTAGATTATTCCTTATCACAGTGACTCTGGTTTGATTAAATAGCTTATGATGTACAAGATAGTTTCTAACGGTTCGTTCATCCCATCTTTAAACACTGAAGATGTGACTGAAGAGCCTAAACTAGTAAAGAGGCTATTTGTACGAGAGTGTCTGACCTATCTTCCGATTTCGTAACTTCGGGTTAAAACCTTCTGCGCATTACCAGAATCCGATAGTATGAGGGTAAACTGAAAATACAAAACAAACACGATTTTCTTGGAAAACAATGTTTGTACTACACATTTGTCTGAGAAAAAAAAAAACAGTTGGTGTCTAATTTCCTCGACTCTTCTTAAGACGGACATTTTGTGCCGGTGTCATCTGGACAAGTTTCCTTCACCTCCCGAGTTCAATTGTGTCAGTTTACTATGTCGTCATCTAAACTCAGCCCTGCAGAAGCGTGGTGCCTCTGATATTAGGCTATGTGCCATCATTCTTTTTATTTTCTAAGCTGAGCTTAACCGGCTGCAGAAACTTGTTTTCCAATTAACAAAACGCTATCATGTCTAGTTGCAAAGTGTTGAGGAAAAACTGCCCTATATACTAAACGATTGAATGAAGTAAAACAATCTTGTTAAATATAAAATTCATGATAAAAACCAATCTATAGGAACTGAGGAATTCAAATAAGTAAGTCAGAACTAAAATAATGGACTTGAACTTCATGAAAAAAATATTGTGAAATTATACTGGATGTTTTGACGTCGTGGTCAATTTAAACACAAAACACTAATAATATAACTGTTCCATTAACTATTGAAAAGTTTAAGCACATACAGTGCAATTCATTGCCAGCTCAGACCAACATTTTATTTAGAAGAAATGTCCTAGACGACTTTATTGACTTTTTGTTAAAAGGTAGACTTTGCAGGTATCCGATGCAAATATTGTCGCTCAAACTCTGTTATGTCTAGAGCCTTCCCTCTAGAATTCATAAGAATCACGTTTTTATCGAGTAAGTCTAGAGCTTTGTGTAGTAAAGCCAGTAAAATTTGGAAGACATCAAATACTTGATTATCGATTGATTATCTACTCGAAAACACTTACAAAAGATAAATTCCAAATTGCTTCCGAACAATCCAGAAAAAAAATTGACCTTGCATGTTTCTTAGTTAATTGCCTGTTTGTTTAATTTAGGTTAAACCTCTGTCCTCGTTTGCTTTTCAGGCTTTTCAGCGTGCCAGCAAGCATAGTCAATATTTCGCAATTTAGATCACTGACAAGTAACAAACAAAAAATTAAGCCTCATTTAGTTAATATAAGCTTTATCAATCAAGTTTAAAAACATAGAATTGAAAATTTGCGTTGGAATGACGAGCAACCAGTTCTGTCACAGCAAGGGATCTGTTGTAAATCTTACAGCCTCATGAAAAATTTATGTGGAACAAGCGTCCAACAAGGTTTCTCGTAGGCTACTCCCACGAAAATTCTATGAGCAATTAAATTCCATGAAAAAGTGGGTTGCCATTGAAAAGCCGGGCTTTTCACTCAGGTGGAAGCTGTAAGACTTCAAGTTAATGAAGTCTTCAGAAGCCTTTCAAGGTATGTTTGTCAGTCCTGAATGAATTGTGTTGACCATGAAATGTTCGCAATTTACTGCAAAGTTCGATTCTATAACCAGCTTCATACAGGTAACTTAGCGCAAGAAGTTTTGTCTCATCGTTGCTGGGTCAAATCTGACATTCTTTCTGAATTGAGCGATCGTTTTCAATTGCTAGAAAGTAATCTAAATGGGTCAGCAAACACGACATACGTTGCAATGACATTCGTGCAGGTGCGAGACTACTCCGGCATTTGTGAGCCGTTAACAGATTTCTTCTAGTTATGCAGGGTCGGCCTCCTCTTCTGACGTTTTCGCAACGTTTTACCACTAGTCCATTGAAATCTGCGAAAATTTACTGTCAACCCTACTAGCAATCGAGACCTGTTCTGAGTTTCAGGAGACAGTATTTATGCTGAAGAGTGTAAACAAGCCACATTTTCTTGGTTTTGCTTCTGGTAGAAAAGATTGAAGCCTTGGACTGCCGCAATTACAAAAATCAAAAACAAATGAATCGATTGCATGTCATTTCTTTCAGTGACAGATAATATGCTTTCTGTCTCCCTTGAATTTAAAATTACAACCTTTTTAAAAGAAGCTTCTCGTTGTGTTGAATTTTTCACGCGAATGTGATGCCAACTCAAGTTGGCCCGTTCCTGGCCGTTCAGTTTTCTTTTTTAACACAACTGAACGTGAAACCGACGAGCGTGTGCAAAAGAAAGGAAAACTATTATTACTTTAGGAATTTTATTATTATCGATTTGACTGGGGTAGACAATAGAAAATGTTATGTTCTGCCCGTAATGATGAATTGACCCTTTAAACTGACTACTGAAGCGTTAGCTTTCCCACTGATGATACACGCAACTGACGGAGTGATAACTTATTCCTTCCAAGAGCCACTAATTTCAATACATTCCATGGGCTTGAGTCAAAACAGAAACAAAAACATCCTTATTGTTTTAAACCATAACCGAGCAGGAGAAAACGATGATTTAGCGTGGGAAAAGGCTAACAATTACGACTGATACAATTGGCTGACTGATGTCTAATAAGTCCTTTGTCAATATTGAAATCAAATTAAGAGGAGAAAGATGTCAAGCGAAGAAATAGGAAAACATGTTTGGATTAATACTTAACATTCGTCTTAGTTAGTGTTCGAGGTGAGAGTCTACTGAAGCTGTCGTTAGGACATTTAGAACGATCTGGAATTCCCACTTTTCGAATTTAGCCAATCATCTTCGCTGTGATGACATATGCAGGTATTTTTTTACGGGTGGCAAGCACCCACGGAGTTTCAAATTTAAAAGTGATAATTTCATTTAATCCTCCTTAATTTTTTAAATTCAATATTGTTTCTAGAACATTGCAAGTGACTATATAAAACAATGCGATAAAAGATTTCTTAATAGCGGCATAGTAAGGAAGTTCAAAACGTTACAGTAAATAACCAGACGACATTTCGACGTTCAACTGACGTCATTTTCATTGAAAGATTTCTTAATAGCGGCATAGTAAGGAAGTTCAAAACGTTACAGTAAATAACCAGACGACATTTCGACGTTCAACTGATGTCATTTTCATTGAAAGATTTCTTAATAGCGGCATAGTAAGGAAGTTCAAAACGTTACAGTAAATAACCAGACGACATTTCGACGTTCAACTGACGTCATTTTCATTGAAACTTCCTTTATTTGATATTGGTCGTTATAAAGAAATACTTTATTATCAAATATTTTAGAAAGCTGCGCTTTATTCCTATGCTTTTATATACATTTATCCGTCAAAACTTTCTCTCGTTTTCCTTCAAAACAACTTTGGCTCGCGGATTTCACGGTCTAAAACGCTGTAATCTACTTCAACTGGCTTGTGGTGGATATTTCCCGAGACGCGAAATTTTAGTATATTCTAAAACAGTGAGATAAATAGCACAAAAAGATGATTTTAAACGAGTCATTTAAAATCTCTGACAACTTTCAGTGCCTCTCGGCCATACGCTCAAATATAACATCGTACAAACTATGGCTCTACGGCCATTGTAGCTCAATTAAGAAATTATTATATGACCACAATAGCTCCGTGAGCGGGCAAGATGAACCAAATCCCACGCTGTGATTGGGTACCCGAGCGGGCAAGATGGAGCTATCCCGCAAGATCACAGATCATTTTTTGGTGTTTTGTCCCATATAATAAATCCTTTATTGACCAAGCTTGTTCGGTCAAGATGGCTGGATATTGGCCTCGTTCTTTTTTTGCGTGTTTATGGACCTAGACGAAATTAACACGCAAAAAAAAAACTTGGCCAATATCTACCCATCTTGACCAAACAAGCTTGGTCGATAACCCATATTTATTATATGGCTCAGTCTCACGAGGATTACCAAATTCACGAATTTAATTGGTTAAAATCGATATTGACCGCGGTCTAGATTTCTCATCTAGACCGGCATCTAGATCGGTAATGTTTTGCGGTGAAAAAGTTGCGAACTAAAATGCAAAAATATTGAGTATTTTCTTCTACCAATATTTATTTCTGGAAGTGTAAAAACGCATGATGAGAAAAAAAGCTAAGGAGGACGAGCAAACTTTGGCAGAATTAAGTTCAGCTCATCCCCACTCCTAGCCGTTCCCAAGCAAAGTGTCAAAATTGTTCTTGATGAATGGTATATGAAATGAATCATATATGAACTGCGGATATGAAATCAAGTGAAGCTATGATCTTCGCAGTTATGAACGCAATTTTTGCAATTGCGTAGAGAAGCCTGAAAAATTCAGGACTTCAACGAGGTTTGAACCCGTGACCTCGCGATTCCGGTGCGACGCTCTAACCAACTGAGCTATGAAGCTTCAGAGCTGAGGCGTCTCTACGCAATTGCCACAATTGCGTTCATAACTGCGAAGATCATAGCTTCACTTGAAAATTGTTCTTGTTTGCCATATAATAAACATCTTATTAACCGAGCTTAGTCAGTCTGTAAGGGAGAATATTGACCTCAGTCGTGCGTATACAGACCTCAATGCGTTCGGTCTGTACTCACGACCATACAATAATCTCCCATACAGACCTCCTGCTCGGTTAAAAAGAGCTAATTATTTTTTTCTGAAGCATCTCGGCGGGCCGGAATCCTAAATCCTTGAATCTGATTGGCTAATAACGAGCTCTTGGTCGGTCCAGTTTTTTTCCACCCGGACCGGTGGTCGGGAATTCGCGGGAAATCTTAAAGTATATATTTTTTTAATACGGCGCGACGAAACGTTGGATTTTACCTCTTAAAATGCAAGTTTTCGCTTACTAACCGTTGCAAAGAGAAAAAACATCAGCAATGGAATAAAAGGCCTGGTTATTCTTCAAAAAGGCGAATATTCACATGATTTTGCTGACAACACTTTGCTGTTTTTCGAGTTGTTGTTTTTCTTGAACTGTTGGCAAAAAAACCAGACTAACTGCAGAGAAGTCCTTAAGCTTTCAGCTCAATTTTTCGGTTAACATACTTTATTTTCTTTGCAGTTCTATTTTATAATCTCGTTCTATTTTGCTTCATTTAAGAAAATACGGATTCGTAGCTAAAATAGTCCAACAAACAAAGAGCAACGCTGTGGAGTACGCATGAACTGTCAAAAAGTTTTTCTTGTGTAGTTTCTAAGTTTTGCACTGATTTGAAAAGTATTTGACGGAAAACAAAGATAAATACTTGAAATAATAAGATATGAAGGCAGAGACCGAGATGTTTAAGTAACTTATTTTTTACTAATTTTTTCCTCCTGTTTCATTTTCAACAAGGCAAAACATTTAGTACGTAGAACATTATTCGCCTAGTTGTACGAATTTTTCAAACATCATTCTTTAGTTTGTGCTTCCTATGAAATGTAACTGTTTCTTTTTTGTATTTATTGAACCAAGAGATATTTGAAGTTCTGTTTTATAAATCTATCATTTTCTCTGAGCTTTGCGAACGGATCGCTTTTTTTCAGTTATAAGTTAATTTCAACTGTGTAAGTGCGACGCAGAGCGCGTAGTACGACCTTTAGCAAACCAGTTTGCCATGTTCATTTTCAGAAAAAAAAAAAAAAACAGACAAAATAAAGACGTTATTCACCGGCTTGGGTCGGTCCGTATAGGGAAAAACTGTGTCCTACTCCTTGGCCTTGAGTACGTCCCTCGGCTTGCGGCCTCGGGCCTAGACTTGCCACAAGATCCCAGGAGAAAATGTTTTGACGAGCGAAGCGTGATTTTACCCGCGCGCCATCTACATTTGACGAAGGACTCTTCGAAAGTCTACCTGGGGTCGTACTCAAGACCCCGGGTACAGTTTTTTTCCCTATATGGACCTCCCATTCGGTGAATAACATATAACATATATATATATATATATATATATATATGTACAAACAGCGATATTTAAAACGTTTTTAAAAAATGCATTTTATATTTAACTTGACGTTTCGTATGCTTGTCTTTTGAGAATGTATGAAAGACAAGCAAACGAAACGTCAACTTAATTTAAACTGCATTTTTTACAAATGTTTATCTCCGCTTTTTGTATTTTATTCTTAATTAACTCATTTATTTCTGCAATGTTTACAATTATTTTCGGGCGCAAATCTCACGCGAGTTGCTCGGAGGCTGCTCGGAGCCAATCAGAGCCCGCCTTCAACGCTACCACTGTTTTATACGTAAGCATGTTATTTTCTCTTTAGATAATAATCTTTTCCCCTCGCCCAGGAGACCGGACTACATTAAGGTTATATTGGCTACGATACCTTGTTGGAATCAAGCACTCTGCAACCGCTCCTTCTTTCAGCAGATGCAATATGGCGAATGACAGATAATTCAGTTTATAAACAAAACAGAGTTGCTCATATTGTTAGCACAAAACAGTCAAATACTGGTGGGGTTACGTAAACCAACCCACTCTTAACCGTGTAACTTGATATTTGATACGTGTCAAAATTGACAAGTGAGTTTGCGTGCGGGCAAAAAAATTTGGATTCGATTGAGCTGAAGTCCTGCAAAGCGGTGCAAATCACGAAGTTCTGTTGGCCTACTCGAGACGTTGGTGCATATCGAAGGTAATTTGTTCTTTAAGATAAATGCGTTGTGTTACTTTATTTGCGTGAATTTTCTTTTCTTCGGCTTCCATTTCACGCTGTCAGTTCCAGAACACAGCCAGGTATTGTAGCCGTGTGTTTTGATTCTCAGTAAACATGAGCGAAAACTCGGCAAGCGTAAACAATGCAAATGTAATTGCCGTTAAATTCATAGTCTAGAAATGGATTCCAATATAACATGGACAAAACAGACTCAGTGGTGTACTCAAAAACATCTCATTCGAGAAACAGAAATCGGCGACGGTCGTCAACGGTAAACAGCTGTTTTTCAGAACCCCTACACGACTTAGAACTTAGATAGCGCTAGGCAAAGTACTTGAATTGTCGCATTTTGTGAGATGGTTTTGAATGATAACAACTCAGATTAACTCGATTTCCAGCCTTTTAGGATCGCCATTTACATTGATGGAGATTAAGTCAGGATGCAACCCGTTTTGTGACTGCAATTTTTGAATCTGGCGTGGAATCGTTTTGATGTTGATAAATTTTGGCAAGTTGCAGGTTTTGTTTCAGTCTTATGATTTCACACACCTGCCATTTCTCTTGAAGATATAGTATGTGCTAATTTGTGAGATGTCTTATTGCTAAGTTTGATGCAATCTTTTTCAATATATTTTAATAAGCTTACTTAAAGAGTATTAGGAAGATTAAGCTTACTTTCAGAAATGTATTAATCCTTTCCGTTGTCAATTAGCTCCAACGTGCAAACTCGTATTTTTTTTTTTTAGCTTCCTATATGTGCTTAATGCGGCTTAAAAAATAGGTGGCAAGTTGGAATATTTAGTTCGAAAAAATGACAACCATCCATGGGAACGTTTTTTTGGATTGCATCAAATAGATATATGACTTGAATTTAAATTTGCCAAATTGTTTACAATAAGTCAAGTCGATACTGGATCAAAATAGTCATTGTGGCAATTTATGGAAATCTTGCACAGTGTTAATTTAATAAAGTTTTGAAATCACTTTTCTTTTCAACTTAATCAGTGTTTTAGTCGTGAAATACCGCGCACCGGTGGCTCACTTGGTTGAACACCGGGCTGTCACGCGAGAGGTCGTGAGTTCAACTCCGGCCGGACCAACAATCAGGGTCTTTAAATACACTGAGGAGAAAGTTCTGTCTTTGTAATTACATCTGAAATGGTTAGACTCTCTAGTCTTCTCGGATAAGGACGATAAGCCGGAGGTCCCGTCTGACAACCCTTCAATGTTCATAATCCTGTGGGACGTAAAAGAACCGGCACACTTGTCGCAAAGAGTAGGGCATGTAGTTCCCGGTGTTGTGGTCTGTCTTCTGTGGTATATCATGGTTGGGAGGGTAAAAAAGGGGCACTTAATTTGGAGCCTCGCTCTGTTGTGCGACCCCCACCACAGCCTGTTTCTCTGCTGTGGTGACAGTGTGATTTTAAAATAGTCACTTGCATACAAGCGATCTTAACTTGTCTTGCACCGTTTTTTCAAATATGATGTATCTGCATGATTGGCGTGTGTTTAAGATGACTGGTTCTTTTCATAAATAAATTATCTAGCGTTATTGCAATCTTAATGTAACAATTTTAACATTTTAACAATTTTTCGCCCAAGGCAAGGTGAATATCAGTGAATAAAAACCGAGACTAGGGTGATAATTATTGTTTTGGTATAATTACATAGGTGATTATTTGAACAATAATAAATTTATGCATTTTCTTTTAATTATTAACTTCTTCGTGTGTCGCTTGGACAAAACGGCTTGGGGCCATTTAGGAAAAAAAAGATTACGTGATTATTGCATCATAATCACTTCAAGTGCAACCAATCAGTGCAGAGATTTGCAATGCTATACATACTTAATTGACCACTACTCATAGGGGCTTTTCAGGGCCAATGATTTTCAAAAATCACCTACGTAACAATACTAATAATAATTACCCAACAATTTCGTCAGTGCATGGGACTTTGTCCTGACCCTCATTACATTATCACAACCTTGACCTGAAATTGTGTGCTCCTAAATGCACAGGGAGTCCAAATGCTAAAGGCATTTGCAATAAAAGTAAATACATGTAGCTCAAATGTCCAGGCTTTGCAGAAAGTACAACATTGAATTTTAATTAATGGGGAAGTTTTTGAGTAGATATAGAGGTTGTGTTAATCCATTAAAATCCCAGCTCCCCCCCTCCCCATTCTTCATGCAGCTTTGCCACTTGTTATTTGCCTCCCACACCAACAATCCCGCCAGCTACTTTAAGGCTACTGTACATGTATTGAAAAAAGTTGGTGTCAAGCACTGATTTTTTTTTTCTGTAGGCACTTGTAAGTTAACTGATGATGCAGTGGGAATCACCAAGAAATGAGTCATTCACACGGCGTGAAGTGCGACAAGTTCACACGATAAGTGGAGATGGATACACTACAAGAATAGAGCGGCAGTATTCTGAAAGCTCTAAAGGACCTGGTGAATATGTGAATGGAAATATGATGAATGGAACAGAGTCATTACAACAGAGAACAAATAGTAAACGAACAATTTATATGATGAATGGAGATTCCAATTCAGAGTCCAAAGCCGAAAGATTTCCATACAAAAAGCGCGATTCTGATACAGGCACCACTGGCTCGTTACAGCAAACTTTCAGTACTGGTAGCTTTGGAAGAAAATCTAGTAGTGGTTCAGTGAGCTCAACAGGCAGTGGAACAAAAATATCAAGCATAACTATGCCTATTAGATCCTCATCATTTTCAACTGGACGTAGAATATCAAGTGGCACTGAACTTCCAGGTAAAATCTAGCCATCATTGATTTTGTATAATTATATGATCAATGGAACTGGGGTTGTCATTATGTTTTGAAGAAACTGGCTACATAAGGTAAGTAGCCAGCCTTTTTTTGAATGAATTTTACCTGTGGTTAAAGACTGTGTCTTAGTCTTTGTTTTACTCTAAGACTAGCCTGCTATTTTAGCCAGGGTAGATGACTACTTTAACAACTAAGCCAGCTGTCAGGGACAGGAGGATCGATTTGGCTGAAGTTCTTATTTTATATTTGTGCGGGAATTTTCTGTGGTATTTTCCACAAATATATTTTGGAATTTTTGACTTTGTCTCCATCAGGGAGAGCTGTAATCCACAACCTATTTAAACTGCGCGGTTAGGATGGGTGGCTGCCATGTTACCACTGATCAGCGCCAGCCACCATCACCTTCTCTTGAAAAAGCAGGACCAAAAATAATATCATATTATTAGTATATAATGATACAGTCATGTCAATATCTGCAAAATGAAAAAGACATTAGAAAGTCAACTTTAAATAGACATCAAATACAAGCTACTTAATTAAAGCCTCTTTTACCAAAATGGATGCTGTATTTCAACATATTATTTTGGGTGAATTCAAATTTGCCTTTCTTGCTTTGTTGTTAAGCTCAAATCTGGAATGAATATGTTCCCTTGTATTACTCAAGAATGGTGGCCATGCACTTTAGAATTAAGGTTTAATCAATTAAGACAAGACAATACGTATTATATTGTGGTTGATCATGCTTAAAATCAGATGAATTTTGCATTCTACACTTTATATATAAGGGATACTCCTTTATTTAAAATTTCTGAGTTTGCCTTCAAGACATGTTTGATTTGCAGTCCTACCAGCCAGCTCTTCTAAAACAGAATCTTCCCCAACAAAACCTACAACCCTTCCGCGTACATCGTCATTGATTAAGAAGCGTACACCATCAGATCCTCGATCAGGCCTTCCTGATGTCAATGGTGAGCAGATGAACACCTTCACTTTATTATGGTTTTCCAAATTAGTTCAAGCACCAATAAGTAACTCACAATTGGAAAATGAGAACTAGAATTTTCAGACTGTCTTGCTTAAGCTTGTGTGATTTAGTTTGGAGGCGAAAGTTTTCCAAGTGTGTACTTTTGCTTTATTTTTAGCTACAATGGTAGCTTTAACAAAGTGGTTCGGCGTTGTCTGTACTCTTATCGACAACTATATTCATCATCACAGTGGTCAAAATGTTGTGGATTCATGAGGTGGAGCCGAGTGAGTCCACAACAAATTTTGACCACTGTGATGACGAATATCATTGTCGATAAGAGTGTAGACAACGCTGAACTACTTTCGATTTGTTTTTTACCACAACATTCAACGCCAAAGCAAGTTTTTATGTCAGAGGATGACCAAAATCATGTCACTAAGAAAGAGCAAGCGTTGTGTATAATTTTCTCGCAATGTGATTGGTTTATTTCCCAAAATGGGCTTTCCTGATTGGCTATTACATTGCGTGACAAATTGACATGAGCATGATGCTTACAGCGCTGTCTAGACTCTTATCGACAATGGCAAAGTAGCCAATCAGATTGAGAGATTACAAGAAATTGTGGTAAAAATCATTTCTTTCTTAGCTGGTGAGCAGTTTAATTAATCATCATAATTATACAGTAGGTCAACTGCATGCAGGTTATTGCATTTTTTTAAAATTTTCAGTTGATAATGTTGTTATTCTATCGATTTTTATCCTCTTAGTGAAGTACAATATTAAAATGAAAATTGGAGAAATCAAAGGAAATGGAGCAGATGGAAATGTGTACATACAACTTTTTGGATCCAAAGGAAGCACAGCCAAAATACAGTTAAGACAAGCTGGAGATGAGAAAAACCGCTTCGAAAAAGATCAGGAATACAAGTTTATGGTAACCACCCTTGATATTGGAAAGGTAAGTACTGTACCTGGGAATGACATTTGCTAGGTGGATAAACACTTGGTTTGAACTGAAATAAAGGGCTAATTAGCAATCTTTTGTTGGCGCCTTTTTGTCCAAAGCAATTAGGCAGGTAGAAAAGTGAAAATTGTAAATAGGTATTTTTCTCTTGTTTCAACTGAAATCCTGTAATAATAACAACTATTACTCCAGTCTCAAGCATATAGTTTTACATACTTGTAGTGCTAATTACTAATTGGGGCTTGAGTAAAAGTTAAGCTGAACAAAATGAAATGTTGGTGTTTTTTCCTTTTTGTGAGATGGGAAAAACAGTACTAGGAGTACATTTGTAAAACCTTATTTGGAGCAGAGTATGTGTAGCGATTACCAACAAAATCAACCCACGTGCGGTGTCATTTCCAGGAATTATCCCTGGGTTTCATTAGTGGAGGATGAGTGCTCTCACCACTGTACCCATTGTTGCATTGTTGCTGTATCAGCACCTTATTTTAGAGCGGTTTTCAATTGAGTGTCAAAAGTAATTAGCGAATTGCTTTGGTTTATGATTACTTCACTCAATGATTGGTTCAAAGTTCTCGCACCACTTTTTCAACCAATCAGAAGTGAAACCAAAACCAATCGTGGCTCGCGCGTGCACATTTTCCCGTGCTTTGTGTTGGCTACATGTAATTACTTCGAGTTTTGATTGGTTTACTGGATTGTCTCAGTCCTTTTTGATTGGCCAAAGTAATTACTTTGCTTTTGGTTTTACGAAACACTCAATTGTAACTTGCTCTGTAAGTCCTAATAAGTGGTTCCTTCTAAGGGTTCGGTCTTTGTCTGATTATTGTTTATACTTTCATTGTGGTTCGCCTTCAGTTGTAACTTGTGTGTGAGTGAAACAAATAAATCCTGCATTCCAGACTGGGGCTTAAGGCCCAATAATAATAATAATAATTCTTAGTTTGCAATCCTGGTTCAAGAAGACAGGAGCATGCAGTGCTAGGAATGATGTTTCTTCTTTTGCAAGACAAAACGACTTTCAATACCCTTTTTCACATCACAAATTTGACGCTAATGGTTAAACAACATTGTTAATTTTGATGGCATTGTTTTTAAAGGTAGAGAGGATCAAACTTAGCCACGATCATATGGAGTATGGCACAGGCTTGCATGTGAAAGAAGTTGAGGTCGATGTACCATCATATGGAAACCATTACACATTTCCTTGTAACTGCTGGCTGGCACAGGATAGGCTGATGGAAATGACAGCAAAAGACTTAAATTCTTCAACACCAACACCAAGTGAGTCAGCAAAAAACAGTAATATACCAGTATTAAGCAATAACAATCTTGTAACTGTCTTGTGAGCTAATGGCAAGTGTTTGAAAGTAATTTGAAGTATTATTGGTGACTTATAAAGCTTTATCTTAACATGATGTGATGATCAGATGAAAGGGCTGAGTTTGTTTGCACACTCTGAGACATTGAGCAGAATGCTAATTGCCTGATGCCAACTTGGGGTTACTTAGTATCACATATCTGCTTCCATTAGGTCTGAGCAATGGTTTTAAAGTGTTTAGTTATTGCAGCACAAATCTACGGTAAAGTTCAAACACTAGTAGTAAAATGCTAGACAGTATTCAGGCACATTTCACACTGCTTCAAGTAATCAGGTTAAATAGCGTTTTACTGTAATGCCATTGTGGAGGAGGCTCTTTTTTTTCTTACCAGGAACTTGTGCTGACATCCACTTTTCCTTGGGCGTCTGCAAATGACGTCTCTCCAATTTACCCTTTGATAGGTTTTTCTCTTATTTTCCAGTGCTACGTATACACAACAGACTCCTCCTTTCCGAGTGTACTCCTGCATGCTTAATTTCTGCAAAACAAGATCCTTAATTAATACACATAGCCTGTTTCCCTCTGGTGTTTTTTCTCAGTAGTGAAACATCAATCGGATCCAAAGATTGTAGGTTCAGTACCCACGCTGGTTAGAAATTTTTTCTTTTTGCCGTGTGTTAGGGTTAACACTTGGATGGATTTCATGGGTCTTGTAGCGCTAAGTAGTTCCTTAATTGATTGTAACTCTAGTCTTCTTGATCTAATCCATGGTGCATTTGCCTTAATGAAAAACAAGATTGCAAGACTGCAGTATCTTGTTAATGTCATGCTCCTTATTTTGATCTAGACAAAGGGTATACTGTTTCTGTGCATTTGGGCAAAGTTTTGGATCCATACATAAAGTTGTACCTACAGCTGTGTGGAGAAAATGAAGAAAGTACCAAGATTGTACTCCGCCCATCTGGTTCTGCTGCAGACACTTTTCAAGAAGGAAAGACTTACATGTTCTCAGTAGAGATGCCAAACATTGGAAAGGTATGGAATAATAGTGTCACGCAGTGATGAATAAGTTCAAGCCAATATCCATGCAGTTAGTTGTCATCTTGTAAAATTGAATGTGGAAGATGCCCACAGAAAAGTGCAAACAGTGTTTCTTTTTTTTTGCCCCATGCTATGTGTTGCTTGTCCCTTCTCCACCGTGTGATGAGATACACTGTTTGAATGTAGGTAACTGTTGGGAGGCAATTGAAGAGGGCTAGCTATTACAAGGGCTGGGGGAATTTCCCCTCCTACACACTGTCTCATACACACCTACATAGGAAGTCACCGTTTTCCTCAACAGTGTTTCTAATTTCTTCACACAGTTGAAAAGTGGGAGTTTATAAGTACCGGCTAAAAGTTGATAACATACCCCCAGATCTAGTTTTTAAAACTATTTAATTACTTTGTCAAACTATCCTAAGACAAAGCAACATGCGATCAAATTAAAGCTTTTCTCTTCTGTAGGTGGAGAGAATTCGTGTTGGGCACGACAGCCATGGAAGTGGGAGGGGGATTTTTCTGGATGATATTGAAGTCACCCCTGATGAAGAAGACCCCCTGTTTTTTCCATGTTCTTGTTGGTTGGCAGAGGACATTGGTGATGGAAAAATGGAAAGAGAAATATACCCAGGAACAAGAACTCCCCACACATCAGGCAAGAGCAATAATCATTGTTCTTGATTCGGCAGTATCGCTGGCCAATGATGTGATACAGTACATTAGTGAAGTATGAAATATAAAACCAAGTAGCAAATTGCTCGTCATGGATGCTCATTTTCATTCACAAATGGGTTACATTATCAGTACACAGATTTGGCAGAAAATTTTAAAAGAAGACAAAATGGTAACTTGGAACCAAAGATGTTTTTTTTTTTTACAAAAACTGTAGTCCCGGGGTAGCCGAACTACCAGGAAATTTGACACAAACAGTAAGGGTATGCTCATCTGCTCTCCTAGGGCTCCAGTTTGCAGATTTTGGTCTCATTTATGCTGTTCAGGGTGCAAATACTGTAACATTTATACTGCCAAAGTTCCTTTTAGGGTCACACAAGTGAGGAAGTGGAGGTTTAATTTGAGAGAAAATTTGAAAACATCCTCTTGATCATCGTTGACTTTTACATGTATGAGTGTAAATGGCTTGCACCTCAAATTTTCAATGCACAGTCCTGTCATTTACGATCCCCCCTATAGTTTAACATCTCACAAGATGAAGGTTAAGGGAAGTTGCAGTCTTTACTGCATGTATAGATTTAACACTGTTTTTAATTGTTAGATTGAGAAATGGAATATTTCTCAGCCTGTTTTTTCACTGTAACAGCTTAACATAAGTCTTAAGCCCCGTTCAAACGGTCATGATAGTTGATGATAGTTGATGATAGTTTCAACTATCATTCACTATCATTGACTATCATGTTTGCGATCAAACGGTCCATGATAGTTCATGATAGTTGACGAAATCGCGCAATGTGCTGGCGTAGCTAACTGGTACCTAGTCTCCTACCGCGCGCGATTGTAAACAAACAATGTAAACAATGTAAACACTGTAAACATCCCGATTGTGGTAGTCATCGCAAAAAATGTTCCACAAACATGGCCGTGCCTCGTACTCATCTATTAGGTTGCATATCAAACTACTACTCCACTTCTCGTTGTCTGGTTTTTTAGCTTTTTTAGCTTTTCTCACTTTCTCGCTTTCTTCGTCACTGTCGTCCGAATATTCGTCCAAATTATTGTTTTGTTGTTCCTCACAGGACGATGGCAAACTTGCATTGAGCCCGCCTTGGTTACCCCCGCTGACCGAAAAACTATCATGCACTATCATCCGCTCGGTCAAATGGAAAAAACTATCATGAACTATCATGTCGAATTTGAACATGTCCAAACTGCATGATAGTTGATGATAGTTGATGATAGTGAATGATTGTTCGTGTTCAAACGTGCGTGATAGTTGAAACTATCATCAACTATCATCAACTATCATCAACTATCATGACCGTTTGAACGGGCCTTTAGTAAAATGTTGAGTGTGGAGGGAAAAAATGAGAGGATTTCATCTGACATTTTTAAATTCAAACCGTTTAGATTCAGATGCAACTCACACAGTATCTGTGCATCTTGGTGAGGTGCTAAACCCAGAAGCCACACTGTACATTTATCTGATTGGTCAAAAAGGAGAAACAAGCAAAGTGTTCTTGAGGCCGGAGGAACCACTGGAAAGAGAGAAAACATACAAGTTTACATTGGCTTTAACTGTTGACATAGGAAAGGTATGACAACTGTAAAGCAATTTTGTTAAGAGTTTTCTTTGTGATTTTGTTGTGGTCTGCAAGTTGAGATATTTCTTTGATTTTGTAATAATCATTTTGTTGAGTTGTTTATATACGTGTAGTAAAATTGTTAACCACTGATAATTTCTTTAAATGGAAGTTGTTGCTAAAGTTATCCATGGATGCCCATGGTGGATTTAACCAGACCCCATAAAAATTATAGAATACTGGGCAAAATAATAAAAATTTTATCACTGACCAACATGAACAGCTCCCCAAAACAACTGGCAACCATTGGCCCAACATTGGCCAACAGTCTGTCAACTATCCACAACATAATGACCAATGGTCTTGGGGGGCTGTTACTCATTTTTCAGTAAATCCTGCCCCTGCATTTTATTATTTTGTGGCTGGCAAACCTTCAGGGCCTAGCCATCAAACTTCTTTTGAAGGTACCTAAAAAATGGTTGGTGGGTTATGAAAGGTTCTCAAAAAACTCATCAAGAAACTAAACACAAAAGAACAAATCCTGGCTTTATCTAATTCTGCAGGCACAATCCACTTGAGCCTGCACTTGTGTATTGAACCACTGACCAGAAGACCATTGGCCTCATAGATCACTAAGTGTGAAGGCTGGGACATTCTTGAGGGGCTATTAGTTCTATTCGTTCTTTTAGTTCTTGAGGGGCTATTTAAAGTTCATTGACAATGGTTAAAATTGGTAAACAAGTCCTTGTCAAACAACAAACAAATTCATTTGAAAAGACAATGCCAGGAAATGCTGTGAATTTTGCCTACTTAAAAAAATTCGACAGGGCAATATGTTTTCAAACTTTTAATGAATTTTGAGCAACAAAAAGTCAACCCAAAAAAGTTACTCACAGTGGTCACACACACTCTTTTTCATTGTTATTTAACCAAATTTAAACCAATTCAAAACCCTCACTGCAGATTGAGAAGATCCGTCTTGGCCAAGACAGTCGTGGTTATGGGAAGGGACTATTTGTTGACAGTGTTAGAGTATCACCAGTGGACAGTGATCCCATCTCTTTTCCGTGTGCCTGCTGGCTGGCAGAGGATGTGTGGGACAGTAAAACAGAAAGAGAATTACTGCCAGGAAAAGCTGTCAGGAGACCAGAAAGTATGACATCTGTTTAGAATGTATGCAGAGTTAACACAACACCTATCACCCTTTGTCTGACGATCTTGATCTGTTTTGCACAATCTTGTTTTCAAGAATTTCTGCATTGCAAAGCACATTGTGCATCCAATAGTGGGCAGAATGGCTGGATGTCAGGATTTTTAAAGCACCACTCTCACTGTTCTGCTCTTCTGAAAAAATGTTCGAAGACTGGAAGAGATCTCTAGATAAAAGGGAAACGGTTGTTGCAGTTGTGATAGATCTTAATTCGCAAGGCATTTGACTCAATCAATCACAGTCTATTGCTGGCTAAACTTGGTGCACATGGTCTTTCCTCATCGGCCTTGCAACTGATAGCCTCTTTCCTGACTGGCGGCAAACAGAGACTTAAAGTTCATGGGATATGTTCTAGTTACAGGGACGTTAACGTTGGTGTACCTCAGGGTTCCCTTCCAGGGCCTCTTCTGTCTAACATTTTTATTAATGATTTGAACTTTTTCATTCCTTGCTGCAGTTTGTTGTGAACTCTGAGCTTAGCTTATGGTCATCCTGGTTTGACCAGAATCATCTCCTTCTGGTCATGTTCTTATAAATACGACATTTTTCTAAATGTAGTTAAATACAATTTAACCTAGTGCTGTTTTTTAGCGTTGTGTTGTTTCTCCAAGCCTTTTCGACCCTATTACACCCCTATCTGCAGTGCATGAGAAATTGCACAGGAAAATGACTTTAAAAAGGTGGAGGGATTCCCCTCAAGTAAAGGGGAAATTATATGAACCAGTTCAGTTATTTTTAATCCTCTTTAGCTACATTTTTAAAATCTTCTATTTTCACAGATGTTGCTTACAGCTTGACATTCAAGACTGGTGATATGCCATATGCTGGCACAGATGCTAATGTAACACTGCAGTTGTTTGGTGATAAAGGACAAACTGAAAAGATCATGCTACGTCAAGAATTGGGAAAAACCTTGAAGAGATTTGATAGGGGACGTACTGACAGATTTACTGTGCAGACCATGGATGTTGGAAAAGTATGATCAAGAAAGGGTTGGATCTTGAAAGTTTAAGTCATTTAGCATTTCTCATAATGTATACCGTGATTCAGGCTCGCCAAAAACAAAAGACTAAACAATAATATTAAGTCAATTTTTCAATAATTTATTTTGTTTGTTTGTTTGTTGTTTAAATGATTTGTTTGTTAATTTTATTATTTTTTTAAAATTGGGATATATATTTTCCATTTTTTGAAACAATGAATATTACAATAGAAGCTGCTTACAGCACCAAATAATAGCAGGTTATGAGAGCTGCTACATTACTGAAAATTTTTGCTGCAGCATATCGCTGTTATGGTCACTTGACCAATACCTTTCTTACCTACCGATTGGGTTTTTGGACATAGTAGATTGCTGGAAAGAAAGAAGAATTTGAGGCCTTTCCCAATCAAATTTTAACCCTTTGAAACCATTACCTCAAAAGAAGGGGAGCAATGGCCCCTTAACCTGACCCATCCAACACAACATTTTCAGGAAGAAGTGAAATACAATGTAGTACAGCCCAGTCTTGGCAAGATATGAGATAGTAATACACTGTAGTGTCCTGGTTTGACCAATTTAGAACAGAGCAAATATGGATGGAATGGGAGTTTCTCAATAAAAGATTAAATAATTATAATTATTGTTTTCAACACAATGCAAAGCCGGAGAATTTTGCTTGTCATGGCTTGTCACTTGTCATTTTGTTTATCCAGTAAAATAATGAATATTTGAATGGTTTTGTCAGTGTAACGTTTTTGGCATTCATACTGACCTTATGCAATTAATACGATTCTCAGTCAATGCAGGAAGTATCCAAAATACCAGAAAATTGCATGATACTGATCGGAAATAAATGTAATACATGCAGACATTTGCTCTTTGCCCGCATTTTTCCTTGCCCCTTCAGGGCTTGGAAAATACTATGCAACTCGCAAATGGGTATTAGTATGTGTAATCAAATGGCAACGAGTGAAATTAGGAAATAATTTCATGCACGTTTTGTGAAAATTCTGATGATTTCCCGAGCCTTTAGGCGAGGGAAATTATCAGAATTGTGACAAAACGCAAGTGAAATTATTTCCTAATTTCACGAGAAAACCATTTGATTACCTTTTAATGTCGTGGGTGACAAATTACGCTCACAACCGTAATTGTAAAATCGCTTGAGTACTTTATCCAACTGCTCAGGAAGAATCATCTCCAGGTTTTTCTCAAGGCTAGTTTCGTCACACCACTTCTCAAAAACTCTCACCCAGTTAATTGTGCTCTTTCACATATTTAAATTTTCTGCCGCTTCTTTTAATTTCGTAACTTCTTCAATGGTCACTGTCTTAAATCTAGACGCCATCTTGGCTCTGATCGAGATACAAGAGATGTTACCATGGCAATTTTGTAATTTCACATGTGAAATTATAAATTAATTAACGCTGAAATTTTGGGCCTAAATTAAGGAGTAATTTGTCACCCATGATATTATATGTTAAACCATTTAATAAGGTGTATTTATCTCTTAGGCTTTATAATAATAATGATGATTATTTATTATTCAGCAGCCTTTTCATGTTTACTGTTCTTATCCAGGTTGAGAGAATCCGACTGAGTCATGACAACTCTGGTCCAAATCCAGAGTGGTATTTGGAGTTCTTGAGAATAGAAATCCCTGATCGCAATGAGAAGTATTTCTTTCCTTGTAATCGCTGGCTAACAGGAGATGAAGACAGACGAGTTGAAGTGGACGTTTATCCTGGTAATTGACAATAAACAATGTTCTTTCCTACCATAGCTACTCCGGTGATGCTCTATGAAACCGTTGTGATTCTCAGGATTTCGGTAAAAATCTTGGGGTCTTCTGGAAAGCATTGTGTTTTTGGTCACTTGGGATTAGTCCCTGTTTGGAGTTGTTTTGTTTTGTCTTTTGTTTCTTTTGTTTTACGTAATTTCTGCTCCAGTACCTGCAGAAGCGGCCAAAACTTGAGAAGGCTAAATGCCTGAACCAGCAAATCGTTAAGTGATAATTTTCAGGTTCAATGTACTGGCGTACTGGTAATGATGCAAATCTTGACCTCCCTGATTTATAATAGGGCCCTGACCTAGGGCACCCCTAAATTTAAAATTTCATTTTCGTTTTTACTTGACACTTGATTGCTCTTTTTAAAATTGAACTTATGGTGAATCAACAAGACTTTTGTTCTTTTTAATAGCAAGATAAATTAGATACAGTATCTTAAAGAAGCAGTAGCACCACTAGACAACTGACACATAACCAAACTGCCACAATTGTTATTTCTGATACCATACATGCAAGTCTAATGGTCTGGTGACATTTTGCTACAGGACCTTTGTACAAACTTTAAGTAAATGTTATCATTGTTTTTCTTAGTGGATGAAAATGTTGTGCAGGAGGAACAAATAACAATAACCGAAGAACATTCTGTTGAATCACCTGGTAAGACTCAAATAAAACCGTCCTTCAGATGTTAAAATTCAAGTTCATTCAACTGATACCGTGCGAGCAGTTGGTATCTCCTACGAGAAACCAACTGCTTGCGGGGTATTCAATATTATTGAAAGGTCGCTTGCATAGCCAATCTGCAAGTGACCGACTAGATAAATAACCTTTGGACACCTCAAACTCCCTAGGACACCCCAGTTCAACTGTCTAATGCCGGACAATTTTACTGGAGTGGAGTAAAATAGTTTAGTGTTAGAATGAGTAAAATCTGTCAAGTCTCAATCCTAAGAGTCAGTGGGTTAACTGATAAGTCGTATTCAAATTTCAAAAAATAAAATGTTGAATATCTTCCGTAAAAAGGTGCCGCAGGTTGTATGCAGGTGACCGTATTAAGAGCAAAATCTTCTCTCTCATTTTTAAGGTTAACTTGAAACAGTTCTTTGCAGAAGTTATATGGTGTTTCCGGCTCCAAATTTGGCTACAATTTGAAAAAATAACAAGTTTCTGGAATGTACATGTGTAAAATGGGTGTTGGTTATGCAGCAGCTGACTCACATGAACACCATGTACCATAGGACATGGCCATTTTTGGTTGATTGGTTTTATTTGCAATTTTGGCATTTTACTGGGAAAAAATCATTTTGGTTGGTTGAGTTCACCATCTTTTTCAATCAGCTGTGAATATTGTTACAATGTAGCTCTGGTTGTTGAATTGTTTGACTGTGGTAAGTAATAACTTTGTTTCATTTTTTCTTGAATTAAGCTCCTGAACCCGAACCCGAACCAGAGATGGCAGAATATAAAGGTACAAAAGTTTGTATTACTATCTGTATGTATTTTTCAGTTTAGTTTTATTGTTAAAGAATTTGTCTTCAGTGTGAGATCTTCAACGCTTGAACATGATCTAGAGATTAAAAGGCAAGCATGTTACTGCTGAATCCCAATAGTAATTATTGTCAAAGCATATGCCATAAATCAATTGTAAAATATGCATTATTGGCACTTCACGTTACCCAACGAGCGATACCGAACGGTTAGTGCGAAGTCTTGCACGCACGAGCAAGTACGATGAAAACAGCAAGTGGCCTTGATTCAGAGCGCTGATCAACGGGATTTGTTTCAACATAGTATTTTACTCTGTCTAACGCCAGACGATTTTTTGCCAGACTTAGTATTTTAATCTGTCTAACGCCAGACGATTTTACTCGTCAATGGGGAATCCCCAGGAGTCAATCGGTTAAAAGCAAAGGAAAATAAAAGCGACAAAGGCACATTTGAGTAAACAAAAGGCTCACATAGTGAGTAAGTTGCCATAAATGTGCTTTTTGTTGTAAAGTAGGCAGGTAAATTCCCTCCAGATAAAATAGAAGCAACAAAATAAACCAAAACTTTCCTTTCATGCGTAGCAAAAATTCTTTACCTTTCACAAAATTGTTGCGCAGCCCGTACGTCCGTCCGTACAATGTGAACTTTCGCAGAGCGACATCAAAATGGCGGACTGATCCGCTAAGAACGAGACACGCGACTTACCCTTCTCTCGCCGTCGACGATTTCGGATATCGACCACACATTTTCTTTAGGGGAGAAGGTCAGCGACATTTCCCAGTTTGTTTTCTTAAGGCTAGGAGACTCACCTACCCCAAGATGAAATATTTCGAGATACTTACCCACCACTACGCATGGCCTAACAAAGAATTCGAAAAATCTTCAACTCCGACC
>NC_090892.1:4885486-4910486 GCF_036669925.1 Montipora capricornis
CCGCTAACCACTGGACCACACTGCCCTCCGTACAAGTAATATAGGTTGCAAATTTAAAAAAATCCATGATCAAAGAGTGTTTTAATCACGGTACCTTGGCGACTCCTCTGACCTGGTTTCCACGTTCTCCTTTTCAAGTTTGTATTTTGTATGTAGAATAAACTGCTGGAATTGCGCAGAACCTGTGTATAATATATCTCTCAATAAAAAAGAAGTGCAATTTCCATCACGTACATAGGGCTCTTTGTGGCGACAGTCACATTACGTTGTCCTCTTGTAGTTTGAATTTTACTCTACTATCTGCCCCATTTCTCCACTGAATGAAGGAAGCTTTCCTCTTACCAATGTAACGTGTTTCCTCCCTCCCCTCCCTTATGTAGATCACTGATGTCAAGGTTGGTCAGGATTTACTGGACGTCCCCAGTAAGGGCCTATACGTAAAGGAAGTGGTTGTGACGGCGTCTCGCGGGGATGGGGTCGTATTTCCTGTGAATTGTTGGACTGGGGAAGAGGAAAAACTGACCGTGGAAGATGTGCCGCCGACTGGGGCCGAGGGACCTCTTGGTGAGTTCACTTGATTAAAGAACCTAAGATTCCTTAACAAACAAAACTAGCTGGTTCAGTTGTAAGAGGAGTGAACTACCTTTAGCCTCAAACTCCTTGTGGACCAACACCATGGCTGTTCAAACAAGCGAGGGAAAAGTGCTGCCTTCGTAGTTTCTTTTGTAAATGGTCAGACTTTCTGTCCTTAGACCCCGCGTCCACAAGTATCAAGATATTTTCGTGAATGGAGACTTTTTTCTCCATATTTGCCTCCCCTCCACACGAATACGGCGTTTTCGGTCACCGAAAACGAAGGGTTTTGAAAACGCTCTCCAGACTAGATTTTTGAGAACGGAGCGGGTTTGTCGTATTCGTGTGGATGGGTGGAAACAGAGGTTTTCGAAGACGATGACATCAGAGGCTCGTGATAACACGGTGAGCGCACGTGCACGCATGCTCTATAGGAGGAGGTTAGCATTTTGGAATCGTTTTCGCGTTTTCTTGTGGACGAGCAAATACGATTCGAAAACGTTACGCGTGGACGTAGATTTTTTCATATACGGAGAACAAAATATCCGCTTTCGAAAATAACCAGATACGTGTGGAAGGGGCGTTTAAATCGTAAATCCGGAGTCAAGACAACTGTTGTCTTGGGACGCGAAAGAACCCGCACACTCGGTTTCCAAAGCGTAGGGGAAATTGGTCTCTATCAGTGCCATACCGTGCTGATCATATCCACAAAAATTACACTGTATAAATACTTTGCTAGAATCAAAATCACAGATATTATTTCTTACAGATACCACGTACCAAGTTACCTTCAAAACTGGAGACAGACCAAATGGGGGCACCTCAGCCAAAGTTCTGTTTGAATTGTTTGGAGATCAAGGCAAGACAGAGCCGATTCAGCTCAGCGAGGATCGGACTTTGCGGCTTTTTGAACGAGGCAACAGTGACAAGTTTAAGGTCGACACACGGGATGTTGGAAAGGTTTGTTTGATGCCTTCTTACACACGTCCCAATTTGTCTTCATTCGCAGTTCTTTCAAGCACGAAAACTCTGCTCACTCCTCGAAGGTTAGGTTAGTAGTGCGGGGTTTAAGCAACGAAAACGATTTCGGTAATACCAGCAAACAATTAACAAATAGATTTCATGTTGCCGTGCGTCTGTTCGGTAAAAGATCACAGATGACGTCGAAATGTGGTAAGAACAAAAAAGTGGCACACGAGGCGATAGCCGCGTGTGTCACTGATGTACGTTTTTGGGACGCGGACGGCAACCGGAAGCGAGCTGTTTTGCCTTTTAACTTGTCTTCACACAACCACTGACATTAACATTGCCAAGTATCTTTTCTCCATCAGAGGTGATAAGTATAAAAATGTGGGAGACATTAATGTCCTGGAAGGCGAATTGTTCTCTTCCGGTTGCCGTCCGCGTCTCAAAAACGCGCGTGCTTAAGTTCCCTTTTACTGAACAGACGCATGGCAACACGGAATCTATTTGTTTTATATAGTAAAGAATTAAACTTTATTCGCATGAAAGCTGATGGTGACCTCAACCGTGCGTCTGTCCTCTAATAGATCATATGCAAGAACCGATCAAAATGCGAGAATAACTTGGGTTATTATATATTAAAATAATCGTATTGCAAGTGCGCTTCCAATTTCTGAAGACCCTGACCGTTAAGTTAATAGTTCCTCCCCTCAGCGGCACAACGCAACGTAGCTCATCCAAGACTGCTTACTGTCCCAGTTGACAGATAAGCAAAGGTCCTTTCATTGTGAGAGTCATTATTACCCGGTTTAATTTTGCTCATATTGTTGTAGATTGAAAAGCTTCGCGTGGGCCACGACAATTCTGGCCGTGATCCAGACTGGTACTTGGAGGAAGTGACCATCGATGTTCCTGACAAAGGAGAACAATACATCTTTCCATGTCATCGATGGCTTCTCGGAAGTCAGAGGGATGTTGATTTATTTCCTGGTGAGTTTATACCTCATTATTTTGCGTAATTCAGTGCTCCTGTTGGTACATCATTTGTCGGAAATCTGTGGTGACTCAACAAAAACCACGAACTGCTTGTTTACTTTGCGGTGGATCTTATCAACAGATTGCCAAACAGGAAAGAGTAGTTAAAGTGTATATGACAGACTTTTCTTTATTTACTCAATCGAAACATCGTGGTTTTCGGAGATAAAAACAATGTAAGAAATTCCATGCCGGTTTTCCTTCCGTTTCCTTTGGCCATTTAACAATTCGAATTTTCTTTTCCGGTGGGGTGCTAAACCGCGCTAGTAAGGAGACTGGGAATAGCAGAACTGTGACGTAAATACCTGTGCGAAATTTTTCCAGGGAACAAATTTTCCTATTTTTAGATTCAAAAGGTGCTGAAACTGCTTCTGAGATGCGTTTTATTTGGTTAGGGTTAGACAAAAGAACGAAATTTCTATTCCTAAAATTCCCTTCGTTCCTGTATTGACGTCACTGGCCTGCTATTCTCAGTCTCCTTGCTAGCACGGTTTTGTACCCCACCGGGTTTTTCCTAGTATCTCCGAGTAATCATCGATAAAAAGATACCTTTCTTCATCCATCACTAGAATTAAAGAAAACCTCATTTATACTAGTACCATGTAGCTTTCTTCGTTGGTTAGCCATGAGAATTTGGTACTCTATCAAGACCACACCTCTTAAGCTGATAATAATCGCGGTCATAAAGACCTGTCTGACTGACTCTTCATTCAAATTGTGAGGAGAGTTTTCATGCTTATCACTACTGATAGTCATAGCGCGGGTTTGATAGCTTCTAGCTTGTCGGGCCGTTTGCAGAAAGAGACAATTTAACAGAAAAACCAATTGCTTTTTAAAATGCGTAGGGGAGTTCAAGTTTTGACCCACCCAAAAAAAGAACAGGTATTGGTCATCGGTTTTTAAACTCAGGGCATGCGCATGCAAATCCGACGTCGAAGCCGGTTTGCTATTTTCACCAATCCCATAATACTGTTAATTTTGGGAGGTTATTTACATGAAAACTCTAAGCTAGTTAATCAGATCGTACTATTTGAATCGAGATTTGAAGTTCCTTTTCTTTCTTTTTTTTTTTTCAGCTGAAACAAAGGATTTTTCGCACGGTAAACGCAATTTACTTAAAAGTTATGGATTTGGATTTCGAAACTGCCGGGCCTTCGTTGGAGTGAATAGCTCGGACGAAGAGCTAACGCTCAAAACGTCAGTTACACATTTTTCTTGCGGTATCCACCGGATGAATTACTATCCAGTGGATAAGTCAAAGTCAAAGCGAAACCAATTGCGCTATCCAGTTGATAGTGATTTATCCGCTGGATAGCGCTATCCACCTTTTGAACAACTTGGGCCTGATTTTTTTTAGGCTTCTCTACGCAATTGATAAAATTGCTTTCATGACAGCGAGGATCAAAGCTTCCCTTCATTTGATTTCCGCATTTCAATATATGATTCATTTCATGTACCATTTCGTTCGTTGTTAATTAGTATATAAACACCTTTAGCCTGCGTAGCAGCCGTTTTTCTTTTCCAGGCGGAGATCGAACAAGCGAGCGATAAAGCGGGCGAGCGTCTGGGGTGAGCAAAAATTAGGGAGAAGTGGGGATGGGGTGAGCGAAAAGGGGGAGGGGTTGGGTCGGAAAGCCTCACCCCCTCCCCCTACTCCTTAGTTTTCGCAATCTCTCGCAGTTTGCGTTTGGCAAAGGAAAGGAAAGGGCTGCTACGCAGGCTAAAACAGCTTCAGGCGGCTGGTATGTCGACTAATAATCGAGAGCTTTAGATTCTTGGACAAGAACGACAACGAGTACGAAATTTTCTCATAGAACAACAGTGATCGCGTGCAAAGCAGCGTCATTTTGGCGGGAAAAACGTGATACCGTCGTCATTTTAGTACGAGGGTTTGCAATAATGTCGTCGTGTCAAAACAAGTCAACAACATGGTAGCAATTTTGGCAATTTTCGATCCGCAAAAAGGCCCAGGCCCAGGTAGTATAGGCTGCTCAGTTATTCTTATTGCTGGCAGCAATAAGAATAACTGAGCAACCTATACTACTAACAAAGAGTAAGATTAACCGTACGGGTTATAGATTTTCTAAGTATTTTCGCTAAAAACTGCCAGTCTAAACTCGTTCTCGTTCTCGCCCTCGTCCTAGAATCTAAAGGTCCCTAATGTCTGCGGCTGAGAGGTTGTCCGAAAAATGAATATTTGGTTGATTCGAGGGCAAATATAAAATTTTGAGGACAATCTCTCAGCCAAGGAGTTTGTTTTGTTTTTTCTTTCATGTAAAATAATGAAGATAAAAAGTTGAAACTCTGCCGCTGGCTTTTTCCCGCTTTCCTTGTTTCTTTTCGACGGAAATAATCGGAGCACAAATATCAACGGAAGGAGGGTTGTTGCGTGATATCCGTCCTGTGATTTTACACCACATGACCTAGGGTAGCCAATAAAATCGCGAAATTTAATGCGCGGGTTACAATTGAGCTGTTTTTTTTCCTGTTAGTAAAAAATGGGACCCTGATATAGCCTGCGAACGCAGACGTATTTCCGGCGCTCGTTTCTCTCCCCCGAAAAATAGCTGGCTAACCCTGATATGGCCTCTTTTGCGTTGGCAGAACTTGATTATCGCATCACGTTGAAGACAGGCGATGAAAAGGATGCTGGTACAGATGCCAATGTTTATCTTCAAATGTTTGGTGAAAAAGGAAAAACTCAAACCTTCGCACTGCGAGAAGAAGGAGACAAGAGAAGGTTTGAAAAAGGACGGATGGACAAGTTCCTCATTCGCACACTGGACATAGGAATGGTAAACCAATTGCTTTGGTTTTTTTTTTACGAGACTTTGTTGTTGTGAAGTATAGGGCATGTAATGACCTGAGTCGATAAGGTAAATTATTTAGCGCCAGTAAATTCAAGAGCATTCGCTTGATTGGGTCAATAACTGGCAGAATAGAGCAACACGGAGTTGTGTTTCCCGAGCAAAGCGTCGTCTAAGCACAAATTGGAGGACAGTTTGCTTTCAGTCATTTTTGTGATGATTACGTTTATGCAGAACTGGAGTTTTTCCGCAGCTTGTTTTGCTAGTGGTGATCGGTGTCGTTTATTCGGAATCCAGCGAAATCCGCGTTTGATTCCTGCCTCTTCTAAATTTATGATTCGTTTACAAGTGGATGATACGTTATGTAAGTTGGAGTAAAAGGGAGCGGGCAGTTAAGTGCTAGCCCTTCGAGCGTTAGACCGGGTTAAGAATAATCCGATGAATACGGGTCTGATAATCAATTTTATCCGGATTTAATGATAACCCGCTTAATCTGTTTCTGAATTGATTTTCCCAGTCTCCTTTGCTATACCGGATGCAAAAATGGCGGCTAGTAAATTATTGTTTTACATTTGTTTTAATTATACTTTTTCGCTTCTTTGGCATGTGTAAAATTGAAACGATTTTTTTAGCTTTAAAACGAAGTTAGTAAGGCTAATTTGCGCGTGCATTCAGTCTAAAGTAGTGTTGGAACTAACTTTATAAGAAAAAGGTTTAAAGGTAGTCGGTCTTGAGATGATGTGAAATAAACTTAATTCAGAGACTTTTTTGTTTTAAACAGCCGGTCTCTTATTGACAACCCTTTCGATTTTTCCATGAACAGTTTGACCTTTGGTTAACATGGTTTTTTCTCCCTTAATTTTCGTGAAACAACGGTTTTACATTCGGTGTTTTTATTTTATATTTTATTTATTTCCAGCTGAACTCAGTTCGTATTTCCCGCGATAACAGTGGTACAAGGCCTGGCTGGTTATTGGACAGACTCACCATTGATGTGGATGAAAAGGATGAACATTATGTTTTCTATTGTAATCGATGGATAAGAGACTCGGATACTGCAGAATTTACACCAGGTAATTACCAACGAGCTTGTCGAACGAACACGCGAAGCTGGCGCAGCGGCAGAACATGAAAGCGCGCGAGCCCGTTCTGGAGACAGAAATTTTCGCGATCTAACTTTAGTTTGTATGTATTGTATACTCGATTTGAGGCAATCGCAGTCCAAAACTATTTTAATAGCCACTGAAAAAAAAGTGATTTTCGGCTTGCTGTAAGAACAAAACAGTTCCTTGTTGGCACTTTTAACGGTAGGTTTACTAGCTTTTGTTGATTTTGTGGCCTAAATCTGGCAACGCGATGTAACCCGTCTTAAAGTTCCCATTTTATTGTGGTTGATGAAGTGCGGCTGACCCGAACGAAATATTCCACCTTTTAAACTTTTTATTGCGCTATGAGTTCAAAAAAGTACTTTACTAGCTTTGAAAGTGCGATTCCAGATTAGAAAGAGAAGATATTTTCGATTGTATCGTGGAGATTTTTAGAGAGTGAATTAAACCAAGTGATATATGTTTTTGTTCCCTCTTTGTCCCTTTCAGAACAAGGCACATTGCATGGACAAGAGGGCATGTATACAGGTACCAAATGAATTTTTGGACACGCTGATATAAATGAATGATTACTGCTAGAGAGAAGACACGTTGCATGCATGAGAATAAATAAAATGACGCAGTTTCTTGTTTTAAGGTTTCTTCTTTCTCGCTCATAACATTTTAGTGGCTGTCAAAGTTGGAGACGTTCTAGATCCCGATGTAAACCCGTTTTATCAGATCATCGGGCGAAAGGGAGAAACGAGTAAAATCCGTCTGCGCGAAGGCTACTCCAGATCTCATGTCTTCACCAAGGGAAATACCTACAAAGTATCTGTCAAAAGCCCCGACATGGGAGAGGTAAGGACGGTAAAACGTAGCAGTTTCGTTGACTTAAGTTTTACCTCGAGAACTTTCTTGATACAACCGGGAAAACTGATTTCATTTGCGAGTCAGACACGTTTAAAATGGTCACTTTAAAGATTACTCGTCTAAAAAAAAAACAGTAGCCGTTGACAGCCGCAGGATGAAACTAAATTTCTTTGGCAGACTTGAAATGACAAGAAACAACTCCTAGATGTTTTCGACGGAATTTTGAAAACGCTGGGCTGCCCGCCTCATGCTGAAGAATTGGCGAGAACAATTTCGGCTGGTCCTTTTGTTCTTGATTCTAGTTTTTTTTAAAACTTGTCAGATAACCAATTTCTACATTCTACAAAGTTTAAATTTAGTGTTTTTTAACCTAAAATCGTGATACCCACTGACTCTCGTCCTTCCTTTCCTTCCCCAAGGACAACACATTTTTGGTTCATTCCAAGAACAGTAAATAATATACTCATTTAATGGAGAAGGCTTAGTCCCGGGCAAACGGCTTTAAACATCCGTTCGATTTTTGTTGAACGATGTTGACGACTGGGGTGGCAAAACGGATTCAACTACACTCAACATTCGCGATAGCAAAGGAAATGTTAAGTGGTTGTTGAAGCAAAGTTTAAACTCATTTAACATCGATTGAACTTCGATTCAACTTCGATTCAACTTCGACTCAACTTCGACTCAACATCGATTCAACTTCGATTCAAGACGTTTTCCCGGGCCACTAAAATCAACTTAAGAGAGGTTAAACTCATGTGAAATGTTGTTTTTTATGAGATGGGAAAGTCCGGGAGTACCCTAGAATTCCCGGAGAAAAAAAACCCTATCGGAGCGAAGTAGAGAATCGAAGAACTCAATTCGAATGAGACACAAGTTCAGAAATCGATCCCGACACATTTGTCAAACGTTGCCCTTGCTTCCCACCGGATTTTTTTAGGGTGGAGGTTGTCAAAGTTGCATTGCGATATTGATCGACTCTCATCTCTCTAGTTTTGACGTTATTATTTGTTTTCTCTGCATTATTTTCCAGATTATTAAGCTTCGGATAGGGGATGATGGCTGTGGGCGTGGTCGGACCATATTTGTCGAAGAAGTCACAGTGACAAACAAACAAGGAGACTCAGTGGTGTTCCCATGTCGCTGCTGGCTCGGGAAGGATGAGGCCAATGGAGCCATTGTCAGAGAACTTATCCCCGGAGAACCAGTTCCTGCTGAACTAGAGGGTAGAAACCACATCTCTGACGAGCCATGATTCTGACAAACGATTTTCAAGAATCCAGAACTTTCGATTAAATCCCGATTTTTGTGCCCAAGTCGGGCGTTCTTTTAATTAATCATTATGTTAGCAAACGGGTGTGCCACTATTCACGAGGCAGTGCGCCCTTGTGGTTAGGGCGCTTGCCTTGGGGGCCGTTCATCCCGGGTTCAAGACGCGTTCTGACCACTCGTTGAATTTGATCCTGGTTGTCCCTGGTTCAACTTCTCGGCTGCACTTGTAAACAGCCGACTAGCTTGCTTCCGGCCAGTTGGGATTCTTAGCAGTTGTTGTTGAATGTTCTGTTCTGTCGTAGTGTGTTTCGTTGGCCCTGGAAAGACCCTATGGGGAGTGGTCAATTTAGCATGTATTGTATTATCTTGTATTATTGCATGTCTTTTTTGGGTTGATTTATCACCAAAACTGACACATGTGCGACTTTTAAATTTCCAGCGAATACTGTAAACGTGCTGTTGTTAACGACCACAAATCAAGTGACCGCGTAAAACTTGATCCATTTCGGAAACGAAAACTTTCGCTTACCCACTTCAATTTATTTCCATGGAGCATTGCTGCATACCATTACAACCCCGACGTGTCCAAAAGTAGTTTTGGGGAATTAAGCTCGATTTTTGTCCAAACACTTTTTTCGTAGCGGTCAAAAACATGCATGGCCACAGATAAAATGAAAGAATAAGCTGATGAAAACTGGTCTCGTGTATCGATGTATTTCAAGCTTCAACATCTTTCTCCGGGGCATACCCCGAGCATCTGACCCTTTATCATGCCCGGAAAAAAAAATTCAAACATGCAGCCTTCAGTTCATATCACGGGTCTTGATGCGTCTTTCTAGCAAAATAAGAGAGAAATAGGATGCCAAGGATTGAAGGAGGAATTATTTGATTTGTCCATGAATATTTGAGGAAAAGCTGTCGCAAAAGCTGAAGTCTGTCTTCTATCTCGGACTTTAAAGCATCTGATAGCTGCAATTGTCGTTGGTCCTTTTTTTTTTTGGAAATTGCCTCATGGATGCGGATAACTGATCACTTCAAATGCCCTCAGCTTGTGTTTACCGGAGAGTTTAAAACTTGGGACGTTTACTTCAAGAGGGATACTAGGAGCTTTTGTAATCCCAAACTACTTTTCTTCTGTTTGTCTGTGTCTCTCACGGTAAAACTGAAACGTTAAAGCTACTTTGTTAGGGCCGTAAATTGTTGTTGCGTAGCTTGATTAGATTCCTGAAAACTTACGTGGCCTAATCACAAAGGACACGTACGTACACTTAAACAAGTCGATAATAATGCGAAGTTAATACGTCATGCAGTACATGCTGCGCGGGAAAACATTTGAAAGCAAACCAGTTAGTTTTTTAAAGTCAAACAACCTCCAAGGCGAACAATGTGTTCCAGAAACATCAGGAAAAAATTTTTTTTTTTTCCCCCAGACATTTCGTACCAAATGACAATCAAAACGGGGGACAAAGCGAATGCGGGAACTGATGCTAATGTGTACTTCTCGATGCACGGAGACAAAGGAGAAACTCCGCGAATCGGCTTGCAAGACGAAACTCAGACGTTCAGGCGATTTGAAAGATCAAGAGCTGATAAGTTTGTGGTGCAAACTGCGGATGTTGGCAAGGTAACGCAATCTTCTTAGCTCTGCGTAGGTGTGACGTTTGGAATAATAACGTATAGTAGCCAAAGTTTGTGTTGTACGCATCGAAATGCTTGCAAGCGATTCAAGCAAATACTTGGAAAATGATTTCGATATCTTCTTGAAGTTATTTTGATGAAGTATTCTTTTCCTTGAACTTAAATAATGTGCCCTGAAATCTGCTCTTTTTTTGCATCTTAAGCTCAAGAAACTCGTTATCGGACATGATAATGCAGGCCAGGACCCTTCGTGGTTCTTAGATGAAGTTGATGTTGACATTCCCGTCCGAGATGAACATTATAAATTCAGGCTCGGTGACTGGATCGGGGGCTCACAACCTGGTCAGAGGAAAGAAGTTGTTCTATTTCCAGGTAATTAGCCAATATCAAAAATGCCATAATACTCTTTGTTTGTCCTTCCAAAATTTTACAGCAGCATTGTTTTCAGTTTCTCTCGGGACCATAGTAAGTCCCTGCTGCAAAATTTCTTGGAGGGACAAACAAAGAGTATTGTGGTATTTTTGATTAATAAAAAATGAAGCGCGTAGGAGCGCAGACCCCTCCCTCCTCAATCGTACTATGAAATTTAGCCTTTCCCGCTATTAGTCCCCGACTAGATGGTTCAGTGTTTGGAAGCTAAACCTTTTACGTATAATTTTCTTAACTTGAAACAAGTATTTTTTTAAATGTGATTCTTTGGAGCAGGGAGGGCGTTGTGGTGCGTACTTTCGCCTCCTACCAATGTGGCCCGGGTTCGATTCCCAGACTTGGCGTCACATGTGGGTCGAGTGTGTTGCTTCTCTACTCTGCACCGAGCTGAGATTTTCCCCCGAGGACTCTGGTTTTCTTCTCTCCTCAAAAACCAACCCACGGTTTTATGAGTTGGCTTGATTTCTTTACAGCGGTGTTTCCAATTAGTGTCCAAGCGCTAAACACAGTTGGGGGCACTTAAATAGGCCACTTCGGAAAATACCATGCTACTCTTTGTTTGTCCCCCCAAATTTTGCATAAGCATGGTTTTTGTTTTCTCTTGGGACCATTGTAAGTCCCTAGAGAACCTGGAAACAATGCTTATGCAAAATTTGGGGGGACAAACAAAAAGTATTATGGTATTTTCCGAAGTGGCCTATTGACCATTTTCGAATTCTCACGGCTGGACTGGATCTAGCATGAAATGGAGGCTAATGCAGGCAAATTAATTTGTGTGAAAAGATTTGCCTGCATTAGCCTCCATTTCATGCTAGATCCAGTCCAGCCGTGGGAATTCGAAAATGGTCTGTTAAACAACTTTCATAAATGTTAAGTCCTAAGTTTCTACCCCATCACGGCCTGCTCCCGTCTGACCTTGTAGCTCATTCGGTAGAGCAGCGGTGATCTAACCCGAAAGTCGTGGGTTCAATTCCCGCCTTGGTCAGTTTTTTTCTATCCTTGTGTGGGTCCATTTCCATCAGTAGGGCTAACGCTCACGTGGTTCATATGGGGTAGAAACTTAGCACTTCACATTACACTCTAATCAGTAAGTCTGTTCAAATATAAGTGTTACACGGCCAACGTTTGTAAAAACGTAATCCTTCCTTGTACTTGTACACTTTCACAAATGGCGACCACCCCTACCTTCTTTTGTATTTATTTTAATTAGACCTACTGGCCTCATTTTGAAACAAATATTCTGTTGAAATTTGCTCGTTGTACCGAGGCTAGATAACAACTATTCACCGAAGTGGAGGGGCGAGGTACATATCCACCATTAGCCACCGACACTGAGGTTAATACTTGTTTCAGTATATACTAAAACAGTGACATAATATAGCACAAAAAGATGATTTTAACTCATTATTCCTCCAACGATTACAATATTTTCGGGCGCAAATCCCACGCCAGTTGCTCGGAAGTGAACAGCAAAGAATATCCGGAGTTTGAGATGTCAATCACAGCGGGCTTTGAACGCTATCCACTGTTTTACAGCGGTTTTCAGTTGTGTGTCGAAAGTAATTAGCGAATTGCTTTGGCTTATGATTACTTCACTCAGTGATCGGTTCAAAGTTCTCAAGCCACTTTTTCAACCAATCAGACGTGAAACCAAACCCAATCGTGGCTCGCGCGTGCCCATTTTCCCGCCCTTCGTGTCGGCTACGTGTAATGACTTGGAGTTTTGATTGGTTTACTGGATTGTCTCCGTCCTTTTTGATTCGGCAAAGTAATTACTTTGATTTTGGTTTTACGACACTCGATTGAAACTCGCTCTAGTATATACTAAAAAGGCTTATTAGCCTTAAAACACAATAATGATTTTATTTAGCCGCCATTATATGTAAGAGGTCTATAATAAAGTTCATTATTTATTCAAAAGATTGAAAAAATCATAAAAAACCCAAATGTTTTCGAAAAGAGGTCTGCATTTACTGCATGGTTTAAATCTTTTAAGTAATTCACGATGGGAACAGTTTCGCTTTATAACAATGAATTTGCTTTTTATCAAGGTAATTTTTCCTCCCTCTTTAGTTGATGACATCGAAGGGATTGTACCATCCATTGATATCGAGGACCTACAGCGTAAGTTTTGTACTGTAGAGACTGATTTGTCCTTCACCAATTTAAGGGGGCACTTTTCAATTCACTTCTTTCAAAACGAGTCCAAGTTTTCAGAAGAAAGCTGTCGCAATTGCGCTTTTCTTAGAAAATGAGGTAAATTGATTTGGCAAATTGACTTATCTTTTCATAAGTTACCTCTCGCTCTAATTTTGCTGCGTATAAGTGAAGTTTGATGTTTTGCCGAGAGTTCAAGCAAGAAATAGCGAGAAATTGAAACACAACATTAGTTTTATGTCGATTTCAGTTTTGTTCCAAAAATTTCAGCTGGCTTATTTTGTTCATTGAGATACATTTTCTGGACGTTTTTAGCACTAATAGATAGTTTTTGTCGTATTTCTTGTTTTTTAGAGAGCGGAGCTGCTCCAAGTGGTAAGTGAAAACTTTCTTTTTTTTGTTGTGAAACTACCTCCGCATCATCGTCATATCATCGTATCTTTATCTACCCTCGAATTTTAGAGTAGCTTGGTGTAGCTAGTATCTCCGAGCATTAACAATCCCAACCATGACACACCACAGCGGACAGAACACAACACCGGGAACTCCATGCCCTCCTCTTTGCGAATCATTGTGTGGTGTGTGGGTTATGAACATTGAAGGGTTGTGAGACGGTGCCTCCGGTTTATCGTCCTTATCCGAGAAGACTAGAGAGTCTAACTATTTGTAGATGACATTATGTCCTCAGTTATTTTAAGATCCTTAGTGTTGGGTCCGGCAGGAATCGAACTCACGGCCTCGTGCAAGGCAGCCCGGTGCTTAACAAACTGAGCCGCCGGTACGCGGTATATCAGTTTTTAGCTGTATTAACCAAGTATTTTTGACAGTTGGGAAAACGAGTTAACCTTTTTTGTTTTTTTCTGTTTTTTCCTCGTTGTCCTCCCTAGACTCGGATTATGACGTCGAATTCAAGACGTCAGCGGATGAGAATGCGGGCACTGACGCAAATGTATTTTTCCAACTGATCGGCGAGGATGGAGAAAGCCAAGAAATTTTTCTTAAGAACACAGAACAAGGCTACTTTCATCGAGGGCAGCTCGACAGGTTCAGAGTACAAGCCAAGGATGTTGGAAGAGTAAGGAACTGAGTTATTTAAGAGACTTTTTCATCCTGACGTTGACCAGATTTCAAAATCAAAATGTCCCAATTTTTTTTCCTTGAGGAAGGGGGGAGGGGGTGGTCAAGACAGTAACACTAACCGCAGCCCGAAACGCTGCTATCACTACCAGTTCTTGCAATTTTGTTTATCTTCCGCTTTCTCATTAAGAAAGGAAAGGAGTGTGTATTATTCGTGACGTTTAACTCGATGACTCCACTTTCATTTTTTCGCGCTCTTCAATTGCAGTCCAGTCTTTATTGGTGGTTATAGATACATTTAAACACACACAAAGCAAGGGGGTGTTCATTTCATTTAACACACGCAAGTTTCTGGTTCTTTTTTCCGTTTCTAGTTGACAAAATTGCGTGTGGGGCATGATAATTCCGGTTCTTATTCCAAATGGCTGTTGGACGAAGTTGTGGTATTTTCACGAGCGCGAGGCGAGCGCTACGTGTTCAAATGCGGTCGCTGGATCGGTGGATCAAACAACGGCGTCGAGCTTCCTTTAGGTGAGGTGTTGAACTTAAGGACGTGGTGAGTTGTGTTTTCGCCCCGAAGAGCGAACGAGGCTTAACACTTTCCCTTCCTAGGAGCTCCCATTGTCAAGTAAATCGTGTGGCGTTAGACACAGTAAAATCTTTTTAGTGTAACGTAATGATTTTTCCTGGCTCCAGTTTTTCATAGCATGGATAGCGATATCCACAAGTGATGGTTCAATTGGTTTTGTTAGGACATATCTGCTAGATGGCTTAGCGCCATCCGCCTTTAGAGCCTGCAATAGTTAGAAAAAACCTCTGGATTAAGGTGGTCTATAATCATTTAGAGTCGGGTGTGGGAGTTGCATAGATTACATTCAATTTTTTAATTTAGTTACAACAGCTAGAAGCGAGCACTCAATCTTCTGATCTTGAGTACCTTTCTTTTAAGTGTAAGTTCGCCAAGTAATCTGACAGTGGAAGCTTAAAGAAGTCTTAAAGGTATTGTTATTTTAAAGATAAATGGTCTTTAAACGTTTTAAACGTATATTTTTGTCTTTTCAGATTCCTGGAACCATGGGCAACTCGGTAGGGAAACTTTTTTGACAAACAAATATTAAATCACTGCAAAAAAAAAAAAATGTGGAGCTGATATTTCTACCTTGAACGCCGGAAAATAGTGAAAGTAAAAAGTTGGGTTGTTTTGCCGGCTAAGCTTCGGCCTTATTGCATATTATATTTGTGACCTCTTTTAATTCTGTAACTCATTAGATATTGATCTTTATTTTCATACATTCGAATGAAATTCAACCTGTCTTCGCTTCTGTCATTCTGAGCATGTCTGGGTAAACGTATTCATCTCGCGCGCCGTCATTCTCGTCACCAGAGCCTTGGATCGACCCAAGGCTCTGGGGAAACTCTGTGCCCGAGAACATGCGCCGTAGGGTTCTCACCGCCCAAAATTGGCTATTTGAACCTTACAGCGCCTGCTCACTCCTCGTGCTAACATGAATGCACCAATTAGAGACGCTTTTGATTGTTCTTCACCAAAACCAATGAGAAGACACTTTGTTTCAGGGTTCCCCAGAGCTCTTCTCTCCCTCCGTCAAGAGAATAGCTCTGGGGTCGAGATTGGCGCGCCGTTTACTTCAAGATATTCGTATTAGTGTTTGCAGGGGAAAAGTAAGAGCAATAAAACTGCATCTATTTCCGCTCAGTTTTTTTAATTTCCTTTTGTTTCAGTCGGTCAGGAGCCTGATATTCCAGATTTAATTGAGTTCATGCAATCTGGAGACGATATCAAGGTGATCAACGCGGCGGGTTATCTACAGCACTTGTGTTACAGCAAAGAAAATGTAAAGGATAAAGTCAGGTGAACAGAACCCTGTTTCATTTCCTCTTTACTCTCCCCTCCTCCCACCGGCTCAGCTGCTTACTCCAGGGGTCCCATGATTTATGAGTCCAATGGTCAATGAGTCATGAGTCATGAGTCAATGAGACTCACAGTCAATGTAGTAATAATTTATTGATTAAGCTTAAGCCCTCGTTTCATTGATTACGCCTAAGCACTCTCTGAAATTTTAGCGTTCATTTTATGGGTTAGGGTGACTCGTTGATTCATTGATTCATTGACTCATAAATACTTGATACTCCTCCAGGCAAGAGTCAAACAATTGAAAGATGTCATCATCCAAACAAATCTGTATAAATGTACGTTCCTGTGTCGTATGCCCGTTGCGCAGTAGTTGATTTTCTTTTTAAAGGCTGTGAGGCTCCAATCCCTCAAACCTGTCGATGAAGAGAAATATTTTCCTTCCTTTGTCGCCTAATCTTTAATCTTTTTGAATCTACTCCTACCCCAGTCCCCAGTCATCCTAAAATGACTGGATGAAACGCCACCGAGGCATCTTGTTTGTTCTAGTCCCACATTTCTGCGATCGCTGGAATTGTGACAACAAAATAAAACCCACCAACCACCCCTCTCCCCTTCCCCTCCCCTTCCCCTCCCCAAGAAAGGACGCTCGGTTTGTTGACATTTGAATAGTATGTCCTGTTCCAAATGGCCAATTTTTGCTTACAGTACCTTGAGCTTCTTTTTCGGCGACTTTTCCTTTTCACAGTTTTTCTTTGTCTTTGATTGGCTTATCTTGTGTTCGGGGAACCTTTCTTTTTTCAGAGAGCTCGGGGGCATCCGAGTAATAGTACGACTACTGAGGCATCCTGAGTGGCGTGTTAGATATGCGGCTGTTTGTCTCCTTAGAAATCTGTCATTCAGTTTGAAATACGACGCTAACAGGGTAAGGATATTAACAGCTTGCTTGATATAAGAGAATCTTTGCTGATGTCATTGTTTTACATTTTTGTTCATAACATACGAGTTTGCTCACAGTGAGAAGGCATCATGCTTTTTTCAAATCGATTTCAAAAGGTGAAAGAAATTTTTAAACTTTGTTAAACCTCCACTTTGACCGTGGTTCTTAGATTTGATAATGAGCCAGATATTAGTCATCAAAAACTGATAAATTCGTGGGTGGCAAAGACGCTATGATGAGGTTCCCATATATTCTTTGTAATAATTTCGAATTTTCAAAGCATCATTGCTCACAGATTATCTAGAATATCGCGTTCAAGTTTACTGAGATAGTTCATTGTGCAATGCGCTTTCAATATTTAGTACTTTATTCTTGGCTGACTGATTAATTTATAGTAATCGATAGCCTTGTGCATTTGAGGCAAAAAATGTACACAAAGATTCCCATATTTCATCTATTACTGGGAAAAACTGCTCAGGAGCCTTAGCTTACGTCTGGTTCACTGTTGCAACCGCTGAACCACTTTTGTCTAAACTTCATCAACGATCATCACTGTGCATTCAACCTGCACATAGAAAAAGCAGAGGATAACATTGTTAATGCACTGTCGTTTTGGCTGTATTTGGAGCATCAGTTTAAGGATACTAGGTAGCTTAGACGTTTAAGACATCGACTGCATTGGCAAACCGATTAAATGCGGAAAAACAATTGCTCTGTTAGCGTTGCATTTTCTTGCCGTTCTCTGCTCAACGACAGGAATTTGACAAATCATTGGCAACGGCAAGGCTAGCAAATAATCCGGCATGGAATGTAAATTGACCCTGTCATAGATTTTTGATTGTTCGATCTTGTTCACCTTGTACAATTTGGGCGCAATTTGTTACGAAAGGTTTTGAAGCTGAAATGCACAACAGAAGGTGCGCTGTTTTTTACTCACGCAGTTGTCAGAACTTTTAATTTATTAACTCGCGTTGAAAAAAAAAAAAAGGCATGACAAAGCAATGTACTAAAATGTATTTTCTCCGCGTAGCACGAGCATTTCCCTCGTTAAAGCCATCATTTTGTCGTCGTGGTCGGTAAATGGCCACATATCCTTGGTTTTCACATGAATTCACGGCAGCCACCCGGCTTTTTCTCTGAAAAAAGAAACGCTGGCCATGATGGCGTCCCAGTCTCAGAGAATGTAGCGCTTAAAAAATGCGCGTTGACCATTTTGAGTGAAAACAAAAGTTGGAGATGCGCAATTGTTACACGTCGCGTCTACTGCTATTCATAGCACTTTAATTTGGAGGTTATGAAACAACCACGGGTACGTCAACGGCAACGTCACAAAACAAGAATATCATTGGTTAAAGGAGGGAAAAATGGTCCTGTTAGTACATTTCTTTGAAGCAGGCTCTTCCTTTGAAAATGGCGCGCTGTCGAAATATAGGGGTTTGATTACTAGTAAGCCCCTATAAAGTAAAAGGAAAGTAAAGTAACCATATATTTAACGTCGATAACTCGTAACAGTAATTCAACTGACAAACCTGAGGTCGACGGTGCGCTCATTTTACTCCCCCCGCGCCATCAGTGCTCCGTTTTACAGGTATTTAAAGCTACTTAGCTACACAGAAAGGAAAGAAGTTGAAACAAGGATGCGAGATCCGGGAATCGAACTCAGGACCTCTTGCACCAAGGCCGCGCACTAACTGACTGTGCCATCCTTGCTCCTTAAATACAAAAAAATATTTCGACCATGCGCCATTTCAACGGAAAAGCCTGCTTTCAGGCTAACAAAAAACAACTGGAAATGATCAAAAGTTTAGGTTGTGACTACAATGTGAGCATACAACAGTGAATCGTTCGTACAAATCCCGTTACATGATAATTGGTCCGTTTTGTACAACCTGAGCGAGATGGAATAATCGCAAAATTCTTTTGATAGCGCTGAGTTTATATTCTAAAGTGGCGTTTTTGTCGCCATTGCCGTTTTTCTTGCTTAAACTCCCTAATTTCCTGGATACCAGAAGCACACGACCTTGAAGAGTGTAACTTGCATTTGTTTTCTTTGGAACAAAGCTGGGATTCTAGGACACCAATTTTATGCCCATAAAAATGGACAAAAATAAGGTCGAAGCTGCACGCGCGGGAAAATGCACGAGCATCGTTACTGCATCCAAATGAGGAAATTTTTAAACTCAAAAAACCCCAGCTCTGAGCCAGAGCTAAACGCTTCGAGATCATGAGCTTCTGTGGATAGTTTATCCACGTTTTCATTGCGAAAATCACTTTGCTTTGATCTTTGTTTTTGCGTAAGCTCATAGAGTTGTTAATCTTTCTTCAAATTTCTTTAGATGGCGATAGCTGACTGTGGAGGAATAGAAGTTCTGATTGAAATCTTACAAGAAACAGAAAAAACCGAGGTGAGATCAACCTGAATAATCTTGTCCTCGTTTCTTTTGGTCACGACTGAATGTGTTCATCTTGTGTCAATTGCTTTGTCTTTTTGCTTTTCAGTATAGAGCAGCTATTCTTGGAGTTCTGTGCAACTTGTCTTCAGTTGAGGTGAGAAACGTCTTTCTAGTCTGAAGCCAAGAATTACTCACACGAACACGCACTTTTGGGAGAATAACATATCCTTCTAATTGGTTAACCGGTCATCTCTCCCCTGAACCCGTGAGCAATCCATTTCAATGCGGCGATATCACTTTCAAGTTTTCACCCAATCATAGGCCGCGGGAAAGTGAGACGACAGTACCGCGTTATAGTGGCGTTCCTCTCAGATAAAGCAAAACTATGGAGGATCACAATACAGCAACCGATTCACGTCACTGTTATTCAAGATGGCGGAGCCCAGACAATTTGAAAACATAAACAAGTGATCGTTAAATTCATTCATTTCGGATACAAACACTTTCTTTGAAACTTTTTATTCAAACAAATTTGTGAGTTTAAGTTTGTTTTTGTTCCTTTTTTTGTTATGACAAGCTACGTGAGTAGCCTCTTACCTCTTGAAACGCGCGTCATTTTTTCCTTTCTCCAGTCTGTCCGCGTGCTTTCCTGCTAATTATTTGCTAGTGATCCAAGTCGGTTTACCTAAAAATAAGTACGGTTGCTTGCAGTCTAGAATTTTGACGAAGTTCTGTGGTCGTAGACGGTCGATCAACAAGTATTGGTGTTCGTGTTTAATGCCAAAACTGTTACACAATTCAGGTGTGTGGTCACTTTGTTACCCGTTAGGCACAGTACTTATTTCTATAGGATGAACTGCAACGCCCTTAAAGGGTGTTAAATTTGCCTTGAAGCTGATTTTCATACTTTCGTTTTGCAGTCGCTTCGTCGGAGAATCCTTAATGTATGCTTGCACATCATCGTCACTCTCATTATTATCCCCTATTCTGAGTGGACAGTGGTAGCTGCACGAAACCAGCCACCAGCGAGGGAACAGCCCTGGCCAGCGGTGCTCGTTCACGCTACAAGACTCGTGCGCAACCTGTCCTCAGCTGGTACCATAGCTCGGCAGGAGCTTAGAGACGAGAGGGACTTGGTCGACTGCCTCGTTTGGATAATAAGAATTGGTGTAAAGAATGAGCAGTTTGATAACAAAGTAAGACTGAGTTGTAGTTTTTCTAGAAATATATTTTTCACGATACTCGTTTTAGTTTTGATTAACTATAGAGCATGCACGTGTAAGTGCCAATAACGCAGACGGAAGGAAAAGGGAAGCCGTTTCCATTTTTCTAGCCCTGTTACACCTACTTCAAAAATTTTCTTTTGCAAAAAAGCAAAACCGAGCGGATTCGCTGACTCAAGAATGTAAGGAAAGACAATCGGGATTCCCACTTCAACAGTTGCGTCGATGACCAGAACTTCTTCAGACCAAACCGGCTAACTCAATGTTGTACCCTCTTCAGGAATAAAACGTTTCGTTCCAGTTGTTTCCATATCACTTCAATGTGAATGCTGCCTTGTAATGCAAATACAATACACGAAGAATATTAACCCCATGGAGATTTGAATTGGTTTAAAAATAGACACTTCCCTGACGCTGATGGGGACAAACCTGATACCAAATTCTCACTCTTGGATAATGGACTCTTGTTCACGACTAGTAGGACATTGCTACCATTAAAATACTGGAAAAAAGGGCGAGGGGAAGTTGTACAAGTGAATCATAGTATCTTGTCTATTATCTGCAAGCTCTAAGACGGTATCCTAAGGTTAAAATTGTTTTAAACACGTTCTCTGGTTAAATATTTTTGGAAACAGAGATTTGTCAAGTCGTACAGTTCTGAAAGGGTAAAAGCAAGAGCTTTTTCTTGACGTCAATCTCGCAATCACAATGTTCATTTAAGAATTCTCTCCGGAAGGATAAGACGATAATGTATTAATTTTGGTTTCATCTTTAGTGTCTGGAGCATTCTGTATGTACGCTAAGAAACTTGTCCTACCGGCTTGAAAGTGAGATTGACAGGAGTCGCTATGACGACGCTGACGTAGATGTGGACCCAGCCGCAGTCAAGGAGCAACAAAGCCAGGGATGTTTTGCAGGGTGCGGGGGAAAGAGAAGCAAACGAGTTCCCAACGAGAAAAAGCCTATGGATCGGCCAACGGGTTCCCCACGAGGCACGGAACTCATCTGGCAACCTCAGACGATACAGCAATACTACGCGCTGTTACGAAAATCTAAGAACGTTGAAACCCTTGAGGGCTCGGCTGGTGCATTGCATAACTTGACGGCGTGCTCTTGGAAGGTGAGACTGAACAGCTACATTACCTGTTCTCATTATCCATGACCTCTAAATTGAGTTGAGAAATGTATTTTTTAAAAGCACTCAGCTGTTTTCATCAGGTTTAAAATCGCTATTGCGAACCCCCCCCCCCCCCCTCTCGCTCCCTCCCCTCCCACTCCCTCTCCTGCTCACCCTCCCCATCCCTCTCACCCTCCCCATCCCCCTCACTCTTGTCAACCTGATACAACCCTGTTTACGCGAGTTCTTTTCTTAAAACTCGGAATTAATTTTTGATTGAAGTCGCTATTCAACGACCTAAACGTGCTGATACGAGAGTTTTCCTTCCACACTCGCCAATAAGGTATAATTATAGCGATGTGTAGAAATCGCCTCTCTCCTTATTTTCTTTTTACAGTGGGCAATAAAAATCCGCGGAGATACCAGAAAAGCGCAAGCAATACCGCACATCGTCGAGCTGCTAAAAATTGATTATGACCCAACCATCCGGGCCGCAGCCATCGCTCTTCGTAACTTATGTGTAGATTCGGAGAACAAGAGAACTGTTGGTAAGAGCGCAAATTAAGGCTTCATTACCGACGGTACAGAACTGTTACAATTAAGGCCCGATTCACACGGTACCGGACGAATTTTCTACCGGTTTTCGCTCAGTTCTCATGAAACTGACGAAATGGGTTAAAGTTTAATCTTTGTCAGTCATTAACCATCTGCTCATGCGCAGAACGCTACTTTTACGAAATCCAAAGTGGCGTCAAGAAAGAGAAAACCTGACGATAGTAGCTGAGTTACCACGCATCCATTCAACCACGCCTTTGCCGTGCAAAAATTTAGACGGTCAAGTTGTTCACAGCGCGCCGGTTAAATTTTCGACCGTTTCCAGTTTTTGAACGGCGAGGCGTCTAAATTTTTGTACGTTTAGCGTGGTTCCGTGTGAACGGAACCCCTAAATGCTCGAATTTGCAACCGGTTGAAAATTTTTGTCCGGTACCGTGTGAATCAGCTACTCGCACTCAGACATTGGAAACAACATTGGTTGTCAACGGTTACAAAAATGGACCTTCACTACGACTGCGCATAAATGGCAAGTGGCCAGAGTCCGTGTTCTTGGTGCTGACCAAAAGAAAAGCGGACTCAGGGCACGTAATTAGGGGGCGTTTTTTTTTTGGGGGGGGGGGGGGAATCCAAAAACGGATTTGTGATCTCGGATCAATGGATTCTTCAACGTCAAAAAAATAGGCAAAATCCGCAGAAAGGATTATTTGCCATAACAACGCAAACAAACAAACCCAGAGTTGCATGCAATTTCAAAAAGTTAGAATTGTAGTTTGTTTTCGGGAAAATCTTCAATAAAAATGCCACCAGAAAAAAGAATACCGTCGCGGTCGATTAAAAAAAAATGACGAAAAACGTGCGTGCTAAGGTAGAAATCGATCACAGATGGTATTGCTGCAGTTTACTTTTTTAGCTGTAGGACAGGTGCTAACAATATTATTGCTGTCAAGAAATTTTTGGTGTAATTTCTGGTGTGAACTTTGCATGAAACTTTACTATTTTCCAGCTATTCGTGTCTTCGATTGAACGGTAAAAATGACGCGAGAAAAGCATTTGGGCAAAACTGTCACGTACGGTAGCTCTTGTGTCTCATTTTTGCATGGAAAGTGCATTTTTCAAATCCTTTCCCAAAAAAACGCTGAAGTGGTGAATCTCAAAAATCCGGATTTAGATTTGATCCGAAGTATCCTCCTCGAGTGTGGATACTTCGAATTCATGATCCATTTTTGGATCTCGCCAAAAAAGGCAAAATCCGTTTTCGGATTTTCCCAAAAAAACGCACCCAACGATGCTCACCCGATCTTACTTTTCCATCGCAAATTGTGTCTCTCCAAGTCTATTCATTTGCTACCTCTTTCTAGCAATGAGGTATGTGTAAGTCTTAGGGTGAATTCAGTTATTTATTTTTTGTTAAGTGGGGAGAAGGGGTAGTTATTAAGCGCCCTCTAAAGCGAATAGACTGCGACATAGAGACCTACTCTGAGGAAGATACTGCGAGAAATCGAGACGAATGGAGTCTGTACAAAAAGTCGAAGACAAGCCTGAGGCAGAGTACTTAATTCTACGACAATCGCGTCACGGAACATTACTATCGGTAATAACGTGAGGAAGATGAGGACCTGATTTTATCTCGAACGCGGGAAAGGCGTCGCACATGCGAGCAGGAAGATGCGGCAACAACGACGTGTGATGAAATCGATACTGTCTTCATCGGATACGATGGACGATCTATATATAGTAACGAACACACCTTTGGCTGGTCCCTTTGGCTTCTATTGATACGACATGGAAAGTTGACCGAACTGCTGGCTCATCCTCGGTGTAAAATTCTGTGAAACTCACGGATGACTTAACACAAAGGAAAATTAAAAAGCGGAAAAACATCAAACAATAACCTAACCCAACCACGAGCGAACAAAACAAAGAAAAAGTTTCACAGGTTTTTACACCGAGGTAAACCCCAACTGTTAATGTAAATGGAAGTGTAAATCGAAATCTCAAACCTCAAGAAGCTCACGGAGTCAATGTTAGGCGGATGCATTTGGCATTCCTATCTTGTATTGAAATTCCTGTTGGCACTGACCTCTGCACTTCCACATATTTTCCATTTTTTTTAACATTTTCCCTGATCGTTTCTGTTTTAGGTGAGAAAGGTATGATTAATCTGGCTCAAAGACTACCCACAGGGGAAGAGGAGATGCCAAGACTTGTACAAGATCCGACAGTAGCCTCGCTTCTGTGTACCATCTATCAGCTGACCAATAAAAACGACAAAAACGCTAAGTAAGAGAAGAAATACAGACCACTTTCATAAATGGCGACCACTTTTACCTTTTGTATTTATGTTAATTAGACCTACTGCCCTCATTTTGAAACAAAAATTCTTTGAAATTTGCTCGTCATAGCGAGGCTAGAAGGCTTATTAACATTAAAACAAAAGAAAATTTTATTTGGCTGCCATAATGAAAAGAAGTCTATTTCTGGCAGATCCTCGTCTCTTTTTTTGGTTGTGTTTTGGATTTTGAATAAGCCTTGTTATAGCGGTTTTCAATGAGCCTTGTTTGACTTCACCTCGGCTTTTTTTGTTCTCAAGTGAGTCCAAATATGTACTTTCATGCACCATTTCAAACTAATTTGCACTAATTTTTGCACCAATACTCCCAAATTCCTGCTTTTCAGGCCTCCGATTCGCCATTAGATTGGTTTATTTTGCTTTGCACGGCTCCCTAACTTGTTTAGTTATTTCCGGGATGGGGGGTTGCCCTTGTGTATCTGACTCAGTTGTATCAAGCTGTATCTAACTGTATCTCTACCATATTAGATATCTGCGCAAAACGAAGGGCATTCAAAGGATGGTAAAAATAGCAACAGACCAGGACAAATTATACTCACCCAGAGTGGTTAAAATAGCCAATCAGGTGAGTAAAGCGGCTCTCTGTTCACCAATATGTGGATTCTAAAAGGCGACATGATTTCCATTTGGCCGGTTTACATGC
>NC_090892.1:4915486-4932986 GCF_036669925.1 Montipora capricornis
TTTTGCTGTCCTCTGTTTCATACAGGACTATTCTCATATGCTTCAAAGCAACTTTTTGCTGTTTAGGTGGGCCCCTTTCGAGGATGATTTTTCTGCAATATTTAAGAACTACTAACAAAATTATTGGCCAGTCGTTGCCTCTTGGTTTATTTGGTTGCCTTCATTTCCATCTTCTCCAGAGAAAATTTACCTCTTTTTCATAGGAAGGGTGCACCAAAAAGTGAGTTCCACATGTCTCATGATTTAGACTGTATGCAAGACCTTGTATCATATTTTGGTGGATCCTTTTGTAGCTATATACATCCTCTGAAAATTTAGGCAACAGTTAGGAGAGAAAAGGTGAAAAAGGGAATTAGGAGTGGTATTTTTGTCTTTAACTTTCCTATTTCTCACTGCTGAGATACCTGATGAAGGCTGGATTGTAAGGTTTGGCAACTGTGGAAGGATATAATAGTACAATTTAGGTGCTTAACCCAGGGGCCTCCATTGGTGATTTAAGGCAACCGGTGTCAGACACAGTTAAATCTATAAGTGGCACTATTGATTTGGTAGTGAAGGGACCAAAGAAGCAAGAGAGGCCAGTAGCTTTCTGTTTTGATGAGATGATTTTGACTGTTACAATTGCCTGCTTGAATGCAAACCTTTACGTCAAGAAAAAACCCTGATGCACCCACCCACCCCCCCCCCCTTTTCCCCTTTCCCCTGAATTTTCAAAGTATCGATCTTTTGTACATCACAGTTCAGTTTGTAATTTCTGACGTTGTCATTCGGCTGTCCTTTCTTGTAGCTGCAGATTAGATTCAAAGTAAGCAGGGAAAACCCGGTGAAAATAGCTGAGAAGGAGAACTCTACATTTATTCTGATGAGCAGCAGAGGAGCTGGGGTAATCAGCCGTGCAATTCTAGGGATTGTGGGCTAACTACGGGAGTTTGATCGTGAGGTCTGTCCCCCCCACGGTAGGGATTTTGTTCGTATGTGACGTCCCCAAGCTAGCAATTTTGATCGTACAAAGGACATTTCACCACCTTCGCTTGCCTCCAGATGGACAGTTTGACCAACTATTTTGTCCCAGGGGTGGGGAATTTGAATTTTTTAAAATGAAAATGTCAAAATCCCCACCCCATGCCCGACACCCCCCCCCCCTCCCTCCCTGGGGCTTAACAGTGATAGGTGCATTATATGACCGGCGTAAAAGCGTAACACTGTCATAGCTCTGTTTTGATTGGGTTTTTAACTTATAAACCCCCACCAGAGGCGTTTTATTAATAACTGTACTCCAGAAGGGCTGCATTTGATGGTCTCCTGCTGTGGTGTACATTATTTCGACACCCACCCCTTCCCCCGTCCAAAGAAAGGAAAACTCCAACATCCGGATTTTTTAAAGTTGCTTCCGGCCATGGGCTTGGGCCGAAATGCTAAGACCGTAAATACTGGGCGTTAAGATTTTAAGCTACATTAGTCTGACTTTAATGGCAGAGTCATTTACGAAAGGAATCCACGGGAAAAAGGCCAGAGAAAGAACGAACTATATAATTTGTACAAAAACGGGAAATTCTTGGATTTTTAAATTTTGAACAAAAACGCCTAATTTTACCCGAAAAGCTTACCTCTTTTTCATTTAAAAATCACTTCCTGAATTGCCAGTTAGTCAGATTACGGGTTGAATGCTGCGTTGCATTAGGGTATAGCAATCCCCACATTCACCTCAAGAAAATGCATCCGCACACCAAAACCTATAAAAAGAAGTAACTCTCACGGCCAATATTTTTCGGCATAAGTCTGATCTGTCAAAAAAAGCAAATGTATTTTGATAATCTGGGATATGCCATTTTGGAACCGTCTAAAAGGTGTCGAGGAAGTGGACGATTTTCATTATTTTCTGTATAAATTTGGTAATCATGAATGGTTGCCTTTCGTTTGCTCCCTAAAAGAATATCTACAATTTTGCTCCCAACTTTAAGATTATCTTTGGGTTGGCGCGCCGTGGGAAGGAAACAGCAATCGACGCCGCCGGAAAATGATACGATCCGCGTTCACAGTCAACTGAATAGTGCAAGATTGTCCCGAGAAATTTTAAAAGGTACGGATGATCTTAGTGGGCCATTTGGTTTCATTCTTACAAGAGAACATCAACATCATCAAGCATTTACGTTAACTAATTAAAGAACTGCAGTCATCACTTAAGGATCCCGATATGAGGCCTCATGATCTCTTGGCCTTACTTAGGTGGATGGTGTCATTCTCAGTGAAGTCAACAAATTCGTCTTAGCGGCATTGAAAACTTTAAATATTTCGATGGTTTAAGAATGGTAGTTTAAACAACTCTATTGTTTTTTCGGCTTTCAGTTGTGACCTCTTTTACTCTAACGCCATAATATCTTCCTTTCTCCGGTGAAAGAGGTATCCTTTATAGATTCTCGTCACGTCACTTAAACTACAACCTTAAATGGAATAATTCAGGCAAAGTATCTAAAATAAGCTAACAAAACAGGTTTAAAATATTGACGTGAATGTTTTTTAGAGGATCAAAACATGACGCATACATTAAAAAGATAAAATTTTAAGACGTCATAAATTCGTAGTTAAAAAGTCTGTCAGTTTTACGTTAAACGAGTCGGACATTAGCTACTTTAGCAAACTACGTCTTTGTTTTATTCTGATGCTATATTCCTGTCAGTCCAATATGTGCTCACGGGGTCGTAGTAACAAGGTACAAAAAATCATTTGATTACATAATATTGTAACCCTGCGAGCTACACCATCAGAGCTTATTAGCCCATCAATCTCTCAAGAACACACCGTGCCGCCAAAGTGACATACACTACGATATTCAGCTCTTCAAAGGAACGTCGCCTTTCAGTAAAAGGAAGGACAGTTTTAGCGAAGTATTTTAAGTCGTCGCTGCCAATTTGGCACCTTCGAGATGCTGAATTTGGGAATATTAACTCTGGCGTTTGCATTTCATACTCCAGGTAAACTTTTTTTACACGTTTTACTGAAAACATACTAATATCCATGAGATACTCAGTAAATACCACGAACCCAGAAACTGAAAATAAGCTATAACAGACCTTTAAGTCGCTTTCAGAAGAAGGCGTTCACTGTATCAGGTCAGTTCCGAGATACTTTTAAGAATAAAGTACTTGCTTGTGGAACAATTTTCATGGCGACCGCACTGAGTTCAAGGGAATGTTTCATCGCGGCGAGTAATACAGAAGTGTACAAGTAGCCAATCGAAAAGCTCTCTCCACCTGAAAGATGGAAACTACACTGAGAATATAATGCGCGGGCTTCATTTGTTTTACATGTACTAGTTAAACGTTTTCCTTTAATTAGCCCACAAAGATAATAAGCAAGTTATTAAATCCGTACTTTATTGTGTTATCTTTAAGTTGTGGGCAGCTTTAAATGGTATCCATTTCATGGTGATGTGGCATTTATTCATTTGATCAAACAATATACAGACATGTCGACTCAAAAAATGAAAAATGCCAAAATGAAAAAGTCAACGTTCACAAGCATTTGTTCTCAGCAACTGAATGAAATAAGTGGACATTTTTGTGTTTTTTGGGACAATTTTCAATTGTATGTCCAAATATGAAGGGAACAAAAACTTAGTCTTACCTATTAAAAGTACGGCTATTTATCGTAAACAATTTTAAACTGAGCTGTAAGCGTTGAAGCAGCAAGTCATTCCTACAGCCCAATTCAATAAACTCGGAACCGTTTACATAGTTTGCAAAATTTTGCTGTTCAAAACACGAGAAAAGAATATTGGTCACTGAGGCATTCCTCTGAAAACATATTATTTATTCTAAGGGCAGAAGAGGGCTGTTAACCTAATCCAAAATGGAACATTGACTTTAGGTGTTGAAACTCACGGACCTTTAGGAGGTTTTCCTTAACTATTGATTATTTCAGTTCTTCGTTTTATTATCTAAACTTAATTCAATTCCAAACGGATTGATCAATATGCTTGCAAGAGGTGAATAAAGTGCGATATATTATTTTCAGTACTGACTTTGTTTTAAATTAAGACATCCGTCTTAAAAGACCTGTGATAAAGAGGGGACTGTCCAAATCTACAATGGATGGATCTAAAATGAACCAAAACCTAGACTTGCATGGGAAAGAACAACACTAGCACTCCCCATGCAAGAAACAAGAATCACAAACACGAATTCAGATTCCCGGCACAGTGTTGGTCAGGTGCCAGTCAGGCGCTTATCAGAGCCTGAGCTGAGAGAACATTTTTGGCGTACATTTTTGGCGTCGTAGCACGAAATTTATGCCTCAAAGAGTACCCTAGAATGTAATATTCATTTTTTGGTAACTTTTGGTACAGAAACATTAGTTTAATTCTAATAAATGACTGTGACACTTTTAGGTCCAATAACACCAACAAATAACCGATTTTATTATACATTGTAGTCACCATCTGTCTTCGTATTGGCTAAAAGCCTACGGTTGATTCTGGGAAACAGCGCAACCTACAGATTATTCACTAATCTGTACCTACAGATTAGGGTTTAGGGCTTAGGGTTAGCTGGCCCATGCATAAAAAACTGTCTACAAGTGTGTGAAAACTGTTTGCGTAAAAATAGAGTTTAACTCCCTCGTGATTAGTGAGACACAAACATAGCCACAAACTCTTTATCAATCAACGCCAATGTCGCTCCCATGACATCATGAGAAAAATAACTTATACTGCTACTATAAACCAATCGAATTAGCCCACAGAGCAGGCGTTCCGTGGTGCGATCTACGATAGATCGCGTTCTGCGGCTATTTTGTAAGCGCGCCAAGGAGAATTGGGACTTGTCTTACCCCAAACCTCTGTAAGCTTGTGATCCAAGATGGTTGTTGCGATTATCAATCGCTTGGATTATTCATCGTTCGCCCACCAAAATGAGCGTGCTTTGCAGGCTACGATCGAATTGCAAACATTTCTCGGACGGTGCTGTAGTGGTAAAATTGTTCATGGGTCGGATGACTTAACCCAGTGGATAAGTCATTATCCAAGGCATAAAATAAACGTGAAACGCTGGCTAAGGTTTTCGAATGCTCTTTATTTCCTTAGCTGTTCACGTCTATGTGAACAAATACTGAAAACTTTGCGGCACAGATTAAAACAGTCGGATAGTGACGCATCCCGGTGGCACCAGATACAGTTATACTGCTATTGCACGACTTGGAAAGGAAAGGAAAGGAACTTTAATCAAGTGTCTAGTCGTTCTAGCGCTGGGGACACTGTAAACTGAAATTAACAATTAACGCAAATTAAAGTCTAAGGGGCCTGCCTGAAGTATTAGCTATTACAAGGTTTCTCACTGTTGTTAACTTCTTTTACAGTATTTGGAACTATTCAATTGAAGACGGAGAGGACCTTGTCCACGAATAACGGAGATAGGCTCAACTTACAATGTACTGATAGAGATATAAATCTACTAAGGGGCCTTAGAAGGTTTACTTGGACAAAAGATCATATAATCATACCCGAGACAGATCCACGGCTGAACAGACCAACACGAAACAATCTAGTTGTTCTGCAAGTGCGTGAAAAAGATGCCGGAAGGTACAACTGTTCGGTGGAAGCTCAAGGTTTTCTAAGCGTGAGCGTCACAATTCTTCAAGTATTTGGTAAGGTGCCCTTTGTGTTCCCTGCTTCATTCGTTTCGTTGATTAATTAATAGCAGGCAAGAGCCCATGACTATAGGACCGTACAACTTCATTGTATTTGTGGAACGGCGTTTTCACAGTTCGAGTTATTTTTAGATTGATTTTCTTGCGAAACCAGACCTTTTGTATCACAAGTCTTTCATGAGAAATTATTACTAATGGAGCTGAGAACGGTTCACTTGTGGAGGCCAAATCTCATTTAAGAACCCGTCTAAAAATAACTTGATCTGTGAAAATGAGGATCAACTGTCCCTACATATGATCATCTCCCCTAGCCATGATCAACTGTCCGTAACACTGATCAACTGTCCCTAGCTATGATCATCTCCCCCTAGCCATGATCAACTGTCCCTAGCACTTATCAACTGTCCTTAATACTGATCAACTGTCCCTACCTATGATCTTCTGTCCCTAACTATGATCAAATGTCCCTAGCTATGATCATCTCTCCCTAGCCATGTCAACTGTCCCTAGCACTAATCAACTGTCCCTACTTATGACCAACTGTCCCTTAGCCACTCATCAACTGTCCCTACCACTGATCAACTGTCCCTAGCACTTATCAACCGTCCGTAACACTAATCAACTGTCCCTAGTAATGATCGACTGTCCCCAGCTATGATCAACTGTACCTAGCTATGATCATCTCTCCCTAGCCATAATAAACTGTCCCTAGCCATGATCGACTGTCTGTAACACTGATCGACTGTCCCTAGCTTTGATCGACTGTCCCCAGCTATGATCAACTGTCCCTAGCTATCATCATCCGTCCCTAGCCATGATCAATAATAATAATAAATAATAATTTTATTGCTTCTATAGCGCATGATACATGAGAAGATGCTCTCGTGCGCTTTACAATGACAAAAACTAGAATTCTACTATTTACAATCAAATCAGTTACATGAAAAATGGAAAAATCTAAAGCTAATTAATATTCCAACTATAAAATTGCATAATATTAACTATAAATTCATACTTGATCAGATATTCTGTAAATTATAAGCTTTCCGAAATAAATGAGTCTTAAGGGCTTTCTTGAATATTTGTATGTTTTGAGAATAGCGGACTGCACGTGGTAATTTGTTCCATAAAGCTGGTGCAGCCGCTACAAAGCTACGATCACCTAATGTCTTTAGAGTTTTTACTCGAGGAGGCTGAAGAAGAAGCTCATTAGTAGATCTAAGATTATATGTACACTGAGTCCTTAGGGTGATCAATTCAATTAAATACGCTGGTGCAAGACCATGGATTGTCTTAAAAGTAATGAGCAGTATCTTAAACTGAATACGAAATTTAATGGGTAACCAATGTAACATTTTAAGGGAGGGGGAAATGTGATCGAAACGCCCTACGTTACAAATAAGTCTTGCTGCTGAATTTTGTACCCATTGGAGTTTGTAAAGTTCGGTGGCTGGTAGACCATATAGTATACTGTTACAATAGTCCAAGCGACTCGTGACAAGGGCATTGACCAGGATCTGCGTGGTTTCACGACTGAGGAATTTCCTAATTTTTCTTATGTTATACAAGTGAAAGAAGGCAGATTTGCATAGGCGATTGATGTGGCTGTTTAGTTTGAGCTGATTATCGAGCCAGCATCCGAGGTTCTTGACTTCAGAAGACGAGGAGACTTCCACCGTTCCCACATTGATCGAATCAATGTTGACTTTCGCCAGTTGCTGCCTAGTTCCAATAACTAAAAATTCCATTTTGTCATCATTTATCTTCAAACGATCAGCCAGCATCCACTTTCTTATGTCGTTGATACACGCTTCCATGGCTACCACTGCGTTGGCGGCATGTTCGGGATCGGGTTTAAACGCAACATAGAGCTGAGTATCATCGGCGTACGCATGGACTTGGGGGAGGTGTCGCTCAATGATAGTAAAGAGCTTGCTGGCGTAAAGAACAAAGAGAAGAGGACCTAGGCAGGAACCTTGAGGGACACCACATTTCACTTCGAACTTTTTAGATGTATGACCATTGATCGACACTGACTGGGAGCGCTGGTATAGATACGACTTGAAATCTGACTTAAGACGGTTTAACAATATCGCATAGTCTACAGTGTCGAAGGCAGCACTTAAATCTAGTAAAACTAGAAGGGTTAGGTGCTGCCTATTCATGTTCATAAGAATGTCGTTCTTGATGCGGAGAAGTGCAGTCTCGGTACTATGGCACTCACGATACGATGACTGGGCTTTCGGGTAGAGGTCGTGAATGGTCAAATGTTTGTGAGTTTGACTAAATGCAGCACACTCAGTCAGTTTCGAGACAAATGTGAGATTACTTATGGGACGAAGATTAGGAAAGATGACTTCAGCTTTTGGTTTCTTCAGCTTTGGGTGGACATCAGCGTGTTTCCATCTATCTGCAAAACACCCAGATTGAAGTGACAGGTTTATCATCTTAGTAAGTACAGGAAGCAAAACATCAAGACACTCAACAACAAGGGTGGTTGGCATAGGATCCAGTGAACAGGTCTTCTTGGTTGCTTTTGTTATAAGACTACTGACTTCTTTATCAGTGAGAGTTCTAAAGTCCTGAAAGAGGCTGTGGATCTCAGGGTTTCGGGGAAACATCTCGTCCGCTGAATGGATGTTACCGGCTGCGGTATCTAGTCCAGTTCGTATTACATCGACTTTTTTGATAAAGAAGTTACCAATATCGTTAGCAAGCGTCGCATTACTATCTGAGTAGCCTTGAAAATGTAATTCACTTTCATGATTGAAGAGTGTTTTTGCAGAACGAAATAGCTTGCGTGTATCATGGCTATTCTCTGCTATAAAGTCGGTGTAGAACTCTTGTCTGGCTTTCTTCATCTCAAAGGTTGCACGATTTTTTTTTGCTTTGTAGTCGAGGAAGTCCAGACGAAGTTTCGTTTTCCTCCATTTCCGTTCAGCTCGGCGGCGCATCCTTTTAGCTGTCTTGATCTCATTATTAAACCAGGGAACGATCGGTCTTTTTGTCACAGTCTTATTAATGAGAGGTGCATGACGATCCAAAGCTGATGATAGAGCTTCGTCATAGTGGGTGACAAGATCATTTAGCTCAAGAGAGTCGATGGCGTTGCTGCATAAGTCTGACTTTGACAGGTCATCTCGCAGAGAACTGATATCAATCGACTTCAGTTTCCTGAAGGATATCCGCTTCGACTTCAGCAAAGGCTTTTCAACTTGGATATTACAGTGGACGGGTAGATGGTCAGAGAATAAGTAATCAGTCCACGGAGAAGAAACAAGCAACTGGTCGGAGTTTCTTGTTATAATGAGATCTAAGGTGTGACCACTTATATGTGTGGGAACCGAAACATGCTGGTCTAACCCAACACTGTCCAAGAGTTCAAGAAACCGACATGCGTCAAGGTCCTCAGACACATCAACATGGATGCTAAAATCACCACAAATCAGGAGTTGATCGGTGCAGAGTACAGCATGCTCTAGATAATCCGAGAATTCAGTCAGGAACACACCTGTAGTGATTGGATGGGCATCAGAGTATGGTGGTCTGTAGATGATGATCAAACGAAAACGGTGGCTTCTTGATGTTATGTTCCACTCAGAGTATTCAAATGATTGGAATTCCCCAGCTGCGTTTTGTGAAACGCTAATATCCTCCCTGAACATTATCCCAGTGCCACCACCCAGTCGTCCTGTTCTTGAGTAATCAAGAAGATTGTATCCTGCAGGGGTGCACAGAACTCTAGCAGCAGATTCGTTTTCGTGGAACCACGTTTCTGTTATTGATGCGATATCTGGTTTATAATCACAGATAAAATCAATGAAATCACCAGCCTTGTTATTGAGCGATCGTGCGTTTATTGTACAGAAACGCAGGGTATTTCTATCTTCAAATGGTTGTCGATTTACAAGTCTGAGGTTGTTGACATTCCGACAGCGCGGAGAACGTATCGGCAAGTCGTTGATGCGATACGAAATCACAGGGATCCCGCGAGACAGATTGTTTGATTGTTTGGTATTTCTATCTTCAAATAGTTGTCGATTTACAGGTCTGAGGTTGTTGATATTCCGACAGCGTGGAGAACGTATCGGCAAGTCGTTGATGCGATACGAAATCACAGGGATCCCGCGAGACAGATTGTTTACGTCGATCAAGTTGGATGGATTACGTCTTGATTGCAGTACCCGCCTGTCTATAGAAGCGTGTCGCCTTTGGGTACAATGACCATTGTTCACAGGCCCGGGATTTAGTTTAAACACTAGATCACCTTCAAGCGTGCAATGGAATGTGGCGCTGGAGTTGGAATAATAAGCACATGGGCATTTAGTTCTCTTGATCTTACCATGTAGGAATACTGTGCATACCAGTGCTGGACGCCGAAAATAATAGATGGAATGCACTCCATTGATATTCAGAAAAGCGACGGTAAGTCCATGACTCAAAGACCACACCGGCCGAGCATCTTGAACATGATTTTCTTGCGAAGTAGAAGAGCTTCGACCAGAAAAAGCACTCCACACTGTAGTATGTGCATTTAGACCTTTGTTGAGATGAAATATATTTCCATGTGGGCCTTTTAATGCGATGTCCCTAGCACTTATCAACTGTCCTTACTACTGATCAACTGTCCCTAGCTATGATCTTCTGTCCCTAACTATGATCAACTGTCCCTAGCTATGATCATCTCCCCCCAGCCATGATCAACTGTCCCTAGCCATGATCAACTGTCCCTAGCTATGATCGACTGTCCCCAGCTATGATCAACTGTCCCTAGCTATTATCATCTCTCCCTTGCCATGATCAACTGTCCCTAGCACTTATGAACTGTCCTTAATACTGATCAACTGTCCCTAGCTATGATCTTCTGTCCCTAACTATGATCAACTGTCTCTAGCTATGATCATCTCCCCCTAGCCATGATCAACTGTCCCTAGCCATGATCAACTGTCCGTAACACTGATCAACCGTTCCTAGCAACAATCAACTGTCCCTAGCTATGATCATCTCCCCCCTAGCCATGATCAACTGTCCCTAGCCCTGATCAACTGTCCATAACACTGATCAACTGTCCCTAGCTATGACCGACTGTCCCCAGCTATGATCAACTGTTCCTAGCTATTATCATCTCTCCCTAGCCATGATCAACTGTCCCTAGCACTTATCAACTGTAGATGATAGCTAGGGACAGTTGATCAGTGTTACGGACTGTTGATAAGTGTTGGGGACATTTGATCATGGTTAGGGAGAGATGATCATAGCTAGGGACAGTTGATCATAGTTGGGGACTGAAGATCATAGGTAGGGACAGTTGATCAGTATTAAGAACAGTTGATAAGTGCTAGGGACAGTTGATCATGGCTAGGGGGAGATGATCAAAGCTAGGGACAGTTGATCAGTGTTACGGACAGTTGATTATGGCTAGGGACAGTTGATCATGGCTAGGAGGAGATGATCATATCTAGGGACAGTTGATCATAGTTAGGGACAGCAGATCATAGCTAGGGACAATTGATCCGTGTTAGGGACAATTGATCAGTGCTAGGGTTAGTTGATCTGTGGTAGGGACAATTGATCAGTGCTAGGGACAGTCGCTCGGTGCTAAAGACAAGTGGTCAGTGCTAGGGACAGTTGAACAGTGCTGGGGACAGTTGATCCGTGCTAAGGCCAATTGATCAGTGCTAGGGACAGTTGATCAGTGCTAAGGACAGGTGATCCGTGCTAGGGACGATTGATCAGTGCTAGGGACAGTCGCTCGGTGCTAAAGACAGGTGGTCAGTGCTAGGGACAGTTGAACAGTGCTGGGGACAGTTTATCTGCGCTAGGAACAGTTGATCCGTACTAAGGCCAATTGATCAGTGCTAGGGACAGTTGATCAGTGCTAAGGGACAGTTGATCAGTGTTAGGGACAGTAGATCATATCTGGGGACAGTTGATCCGTGTTAGGGACAATTGATCAGTGCTAAGGACAGGTGATCTGTGCTAGGGAAAATTGATCAGTGCGAGGGACAGTTGATCAGTGCTAGGGACAATTGAACGGAGCTTAGGACAGGTGATCAGTGCAAGGAACAGTTGATCAGGGATAGGGACAGGTGATAAGTGGTAGGGACAGTTGATCATAGATAGGGACAGTGGTATGTACCGTTGATCAGTAGTAATACGTACTTGGCGATATGGACGACTATATGCTAGGCGACTATATGGAATACTGGCACGAAGTATATACCAGTCTAGGCACTCCTGTGGCAGGTTGATCTGGTGTGTAATATCGCCCGGCGGAACTCATCCCTTGTGTAACGATGAGAAGAGGGCTTTCTTAATCATGGACCGACTATTCATTTATTGTACATTCATCGTTAACTATGTTAGTTTTCTTTGTTTCACGTAGGCTGATTTTTTGCTTTTGCTTCGGCACACAGGAAAAGACCCGCCATCGCCGACAACTTCATTACCGACCATCCAATCTCTACCATCCAGTACTCAGACAAACCTATTGGCTGTGGCAAGTATAGCTATGACTGTAAATGCGTCTTCCACCCTACAGCTACGTATTCCGCAACCAAGTACTCCAGAGCCAAGTACTCCGCAGCCAAGTACTCCGAAGCCGAGCTCTCCGAAGCCGAGCTCTCCGAAGCCGAGCACTCCGGAGCCGAGCACTCCGAAGCCGAGCACTCCGAAGCCGAGCACTCCGAAGCCGAGCGGTCCAACGCCATTCTCAGATCAGATTTCGGATTTACAGCGAAAGGTCTTTTCTTCTTGAAACAATATTTATGATCTTTGATAAAATTGGGCTCGCACATACATCAGTTTGACAAACATCATTGGAGTACAGCGCCTGTTTTCTTATACACAGTCATACATAGTGGGTATACAAGGGATACGAATGGCACAAAGCCAGTGAATAGATCCATAAACAGAAGTCTCCATTCGCAATAAAATGAACCCCATCAGATAACGATATTTGCCAATCGGAGGCTTCAGGTCATCAAACCAAATCTGATTGACCATTACTTTCTTAATTTTTATGATAGACGAAGTTTTAAGCAAGGTCATTGAATGCTGCAACGTCAACGAAAACGACACTCTAAAATATAATTTAGCGCCATCGTAAGTATTTAGCGATTATTCCATCTTGTTCACGTTGCACAATACGGGCGAACTATCCTGTATCTGAATGCGTGCGAACGGTTTTAAAGCAAAGGTAGGAAATAAACGGTTCATTGTTGAATGCTCACGTTGTCATCAAAACCTGAAATTAGGGAGCTTAAGCAACGACGACGGCGACGGCAACAAAAACGTCATCTCAAAATATAGAAATAGGCCATTTTCGAGTTCATGTCTGCCTCCTCTTCAAAGCGAGTCTAAGTGCGAAGTTTTTCTTATGAAAATTAGTTTTCATTCATATGTAAAGTAGAACTAATTACCATGACAAAGACTTAGACTCGCTTTGAAGAGGAGGCAGACATGAACTCGGAAATGGCCTATTCACGTTGTTGTAATCACTTCGTAACTATTTCAACCTTTTTAATATGACAAGGGTGTGGTAGTTCCTCAAAAATGACACTGGTCGGAACGGCGGTTAATTTAGGGGAGAAAATGAAAATTTATCCTCAAGAGCTAACGCTCATCATAAAACCTCAAATTTGGCTATTTCACGTTGTTGTTTTGTAGACGACTGCAAAGAAATGGACAAAAGTGAACAACGCACGTGCAGAGCGTGCAAAGCTATTGTTTTTGCTCACTAAACATGCAAAAATTTGTGACGTTCCCGTTGCCGTCGCCGTTGTCGTTAGGGAGTTTTAGCAAAGACGACGGGTACGGCTACGGCAACCCCACAAAGCAAGAATATTATAGGTTGAAAAAGGAAAAATGCTCGTGCTGCACGTGCAACACGAATTTCCGTGCATTTCTTCGCCGTACACCACAAAACAACAACGCGAAATCACCAAATTTTAGGTTTTGACGACAACGTGAGCATATAACAATGAAAAAGTTATTTTCAGTTTTGACTTTAAAACCGTTCGTACCCATCCAGTTACAGGATAGTTCGCCTGTATTGTACAAAGTGAAGAAGACGGATTAATCGCAAAATACTTGCGATAGCGCTAAGTTATCTTGTGGACTAACGTTTTCGTTGCTGTAGCCGTCGTCTTTGCTAAAACTCCCTGTTGCTTAAGTTCCCTGCTATTGTTGTGGTGTAAGATTCTCAAGCAAAAGGTGGCATTTGAGGGCCGGAGAAGATAGGGAACTGGGTGCAAGGAGGTGTAGTTGCTGTGCTTTGTTACTTAAGAATTTTACCACAATCCTCTATACCCAGATCTTTTGAGCCCAAGATTAAATCGCTCCAATCAAAGCACAAGAACTTTCAAAGTTTTCTCAACACATGCTCTGAAATTATTGTAGGTTGCTGATCTCAGAACTGGTAATTACACCAATGTCAGTTCACTCATCACTGAACTCGTCAACTTCACAACGCCACAAAAAGAGGAGACAATGACCAGCAATGAACTTTCATCTTCGCTGGATATGCTTGTTCAACTTGTCAGTTTTAATTCCGAGAGGAACAATAGCGCCATCAACTCTACAAAAGACCAAGAAAACATTGTTCAAATAGCGAGTAATTTGCTGGAAGAGGAAAATGTAAATTTATGGCTCCAACTGCAAGAGGTAATCACTTGCTAACTTAAATGTCATCACTGAGTAAAACTGAAAGCACGAAAAGTTCCTAAAAACAGTTTTCACCGAAAACTTCTTTCTATTTTCCCCTACTTGTAATTGCAAGAACGGAATTCCAGAGGCAGCCGTAGCTCAGTCGGTTAGTGCGTGGTGTTCTGAGCTGACGGTCATCGGTTTGATCCCCGACTTATTCGATCGACGTCTGTTTCGACTTTCCTCTGATCCGTGTTGCTGTAGTTTTGAATACCCGTAAAACGGAACCTTGACGGAGGACGGGGGTAAAAGGTACGCAGTTTATAAGTAACTCTGCTTCACTGTCACTTGTTACCCTCATAAAATAAAAATAAGGACCTTTAGCTTCCATTCAAAACGTATTGATTTTTATGTTAATTGATCACTCTTAATCCAGGTGCTAGATGACATAACTGATGAGGTTCTAAAGGTAATGGATGACTTTGCTTCTCAACTCATGGGTCATCTTGAAAACTTGGAAAACTCCTCCAGTTTGGTAATTTTGTCAAAGAACATTGGTTTCAGGGCCGATCGCTTAAAAACGAGACAGAAGGTGAGCCTCGTCATTCATCGTATTCCACTGAGCTAAAATAGGGCTACGTATTGACGAACAATCAAAACAAAGGTGATCAACCCATACGGTCTCCAAACGATTTATTACAGCTCTCTCTTCCTCTGAGCATAGCATTGATCCTAAATTTCCCTTCTCCTCCGATAGACACAGGGTATATTTGCACAATTTTTACTTCTTTGAGACGAGTTGGACCGTTCAATATTGTTGCACTCGGCACGCTGCTGTCTTTCCAGAGTAAGAAGTTCGCGCTGACGGAAACTGGGCAGTGAGCTTTTAACACTCTTGATGGAGATACATTTTAAGCCAATTGTCACTGTATTTTAGTGTTTTGCTTCTCGTTGAGCCAGATATTTCTGATTAGGGATTGAAAAAACAGACAGAATTTATAGAAAAATCGTTTAGAGAGGAGGAGACCTGAGTACCAACGCTGGGAATAGGCCTGGGTCCTGAGCCCATCAAATGGAGCCTCAATCTTTCATATTGGGCCTCGGAATCAACTCTTTCCCGAATAGTTGTTAATAGACCGCCTCTCGTGGGGATTTCGAGGTTAAAAGCCCAATCGAAACACAGCTATGACAGTGATATGGTCATATAATCCAACAAACACCTATCACGCTGGAATTTCTTTTTCGCGTTTTGCCAACGTGGTGGAAAATCTGAAATTTTTTGCGGGAAAAGGCCGTTCTAGAATTAATTATACTCGTGAAAGGGTGAATATGTGTGGATAGATAGAATCTCTATTTGATGGGCTACTGTCTGGGAACGACTTATCAGCCAGTCAATGGGTCGTGTTGGATTTTCTCTCAAAGAAAACCTTCATCTTGAGATAAAATTAACACTCTCTGTTTTCAATTATTCTTTTTTTTTTTTTAGCTATTCGTCAATTTTTCGGATTATGGCACATCAATATCAATTCCTCGCGAAGCACTCTCCCCGAATTCAACCATTCAAGCTTCAGTTATTGTCTACAAAACTTTAAACAAGATCCTTGGCCTTCGAAAAGAAAGCGCTAGTAAAGAGGACACCGGAACACAGAGGATAACGAGCGGATCAAATATCATTTCTGCAACAATATTTCCACGTCCCACCAACTTAACAACAGCGCCAATAAAATTTGTGTTCCATCATACTGACAAGGTAATCGTCATTAATGAGGAAATTGTATTGCTAAAGAAAAACCTTCCAAGTTGCTTTAATCAAGATTCCATCACCAAAGATTAACATTTTCCCAAATAGACGATTTTACAGTTGTGTGCTTAGTTACCAGGCCTTTTAATAAAAGTGAGGCTGGAGTTGACCTTGCTTTGATACAAACTTCATTGCTTTTCTTATGTAAATCATGTTGTTGTAATGCTAACGACTTTCTATTTACATAAGAAAAGTAGTGAAGCAGTGAGGTGTTCAACTCCACCCTCGTTTTTATTCAAAGGCCTGGTAACTGAGCACACAAATGTAAAATGGTCTATTTAGTGTGTATTTTTAAACCAAGTTTTGCGGGAAAATAAACAATAGACCAAATATGGCTATCTCAATGTTGTACCTGAGTCAAACCCTTTTGGTATTTCCATATCATTTAAATGTGAACGCTACATTGTAATGCAAATACAATACACGAAGCATCTTAACCCCAAGAGATTTGAATTGGGTACAACACTTGGTCTATTATTTATTTTCCCGTAAACACTTTTCTGACGCTGATGGAGACAAACCTGATACTAGATTCTTACTCTTGGATAATGGACTCTTGCTTTAACTCTGGAATTTTCATCTGATCGTGTAGCGTGTTTCTTGCGTGCGATACACATAAGTTATGATTTACCTTGCATCAATGTCTTAAAAGTGTCCTCTTTGCTTCATAAACATAACGTATCAAGGCATCGTATTACGTGGCATATCGTATCACGTACCGGAGCGTATCATTCGTTCGCACGCACGCACGCACGAGTGCAGTGCGCATTGCAAGGCCACAGATTTATCTGAAAGTGTGTTTTTACAAAAAAACAAACATTTATTTTATGCGCCTTTCCTTCATATTAATTTCAGAGCAATGACACGACTGGACAGTGCGTCTTCTGGGAAATAGGACTTCCTAAAAGAGCGTGGCTCACGCGAGGATGTGAGCGTGTGGACCAAGAATCGAATTTGCGCGTGACTACCTGCGAATGCAATCATTTGACGATCTTTGCAGTTCTCTTGAACAATAAGCCGGTAAGAACATTTTAATGAAAATTAACCGTAATAAGCCATCGATGGGATGTAATCACGTCTATACTTGACCAGCTCTCACTGTAGAAACAGTCAACTGCCACTGTTTGCCCTTCACCACCACCTCCATGAATTTGGCTCCAAGTACTGAAATTTTATTTATTTCTATTTATTTAAAGATTCACCTTAAGGTGGGTGTTAAATACAATAGGACTCTAAGTCCCCTACAAGGTATAAACACCCAAAAACCCGACCCCTCAAAACTAGAATACCCAACCCAGCCCAAAATGAAAAAAATATGAAAAAAATTATTACAATGTCAACAAGAGCAAACAGAGAATATATTAGTTGCGACATTTAGGACAGATTAATTTAAAAGTACGAACATTATCT